>NC_056732.1:788708072-788823072 GCF_019279795.1 Protopterus annectens | reverse complement strand
AAACTGGGAAAGCAAGAACATCAGCAGCATCCTGAAGGAATGCTGAGGGAATGTTGTCTACGTATGTGGAGCAAGGTTTTAATTTAGATAGCAGAGTTTTAATATAGTTAGTGGAGACAGGTTTGAGGGAGAAGATAGTGGTAGGGTTACTACTGATGGAAGAGTTTGAGCTATTAGGTCTATTATTGTTGGTGGGATGGTTTGTGTCTTGATTTAGTAATTTGGATATTGAGTCTATAAAGTAGATGTTAAATATGGAGGCAGTTTCTTTGTGTGTTTTGTCAGAATGAGGGTTAGGGGAGGCTTGCGTACCTGGGTGTAGTATTTGATTTACAGAGTGACAGAACTTTTTAGGGTTGGATTTAAAGGTAGAAGATGGATTATTATAGAAGTTTTTCTTATCTTTATTTATGTGACTTTTGGCAAGATTTCTAAGTTCTTTATATTTCTGGAGGTCTGGTTGATGTTTAGTTTTAGTCCAAATTTTCCATGCTCTGTCTTTATTTTTTAGTAGTGCACGTGTGTTTACTGTCAACCATGGGGCTATGTTAGACCTTATGTGGACTGTTCTAAGGGGTGCCAAAGAATTTAAAATACTAAGGAAAGTGGAGTTAAAAAAGTGGACGGCTTCATCCAAAGTGAGTAGTTTTAAGGGATTCCAGTTCACTTTTGATAGTAAAGATTTGAAAGTTTCAGGATTGAAGTTTGTTAGTTGTCGGTGTTTAATAAACCTTTGAGGTTTAGCTTGATGGGATGTGTATCCTAATATTTTTACTGGACAGTGATCACTTAGGGAGTTTGGTAGTATTTCAGGGTTATGGTATTTGGAGGAGTGAGAGACAAGAATCCAGTCAAGGAGAGATAAGGCTGTATGGGAGTTATTGAAATAAGTGGGATCAGAGATGAGTTGAGTAAAGCCGTAGAGATTAAGGTGTTGTGAGGAGTTTTGAGAGGGGAGAGAGATAGCCAGTTAATGTTGACATCCCCAAGAATGATAATTTTCATTTGGGATGTGTTGGGAGATATGAGCAAGCATATTTTCCAGTAGGGGGATATTATCACCTGGTGGAATGCAAATTGCTACAATGGTGATAGTGGAATGGCTATTAATATTTAGGTTTACAGATAAAATTTCGGCTGGGAAGAAGGCTTGGGATGTAAAAGTAGAAGATGGTTAGAGTGTAGGATAGCAACGCCTCCACTTTTCCTTTTTGGTCGATCTAGACGGTGTTTGCTATAGCCAGACGGCAAGATCTCTATGTCTTGGTGTTGGGATTTCAACCAGGTTTCAGTCCGAACAAGGATATCAGGAGTATGGTGGGAGATCCAAGCATGTAGTTCACTTACTTTGTTCAGAATACTCCTAGTGTTTATTGAATAATAGGAAAGATGTTTGTTTGGGATATTATTAACTTTGGGGTTAGGAGGGCTAGCAGTAGAGTGTGTTGGACCAGAGTTGGGATGACTGTCTCCAGCTAAGAGAATGTTTTTGTGGAGGTAGATGAGTCTGAGCATATTAGTAATGGGGGTGTAGTATTTGGTTTTGTGTTTGGTAGGGGTGAGTTGGGTGTTAGGTAAGTGTATTTTTGGTAAGGGAGTATTTAATGAGAAGATAGATGGAAAAATGGTGAAGGTTTGGTGATTATTTATATGGCTACAGCAATCTGGGTTTGTAGGGGAGATATGTTTGGGGTGTAAGTGGATGTTAAGTGATGTGAGTGTAAGAAGGAGGAGTAGGAGATGCAGTAATAGGATGGATGTAATTAGAAATGCATAGATTTTGCTCTTGGAGGAGTACATATTGTAGGGTGTTTTTAGTTAAAATGCACGGGAGTACAGTTTTTGCCACAGTGGTGCAGCAGTTAGCGTTGTTGCTTCACAGCAAGAGGTTCTCCTGTTCAATTCTCAGCTGGAGCATCTTCTATGTGGAGTCTGCATGTCCTCCCCGCAGTCGAGTGACGTTAAAGACATGCAGGTAGGTGCGAGCGTGAATGGGAGTGCCTTCATTGAAGGTTGGACGTCAGGCTGGCAACTCAGCACCATAAAAACTACTGCCAATCATGAGCAGACCAGAGTTCCGCTGTGGTGACCCCTTAACCGGGAAAAGTCGAAAGTCTTTTAGATAGTGGATAATAGTTTATACCAGCTAGTACCAGTAGGGGGGTGAAGTTAGAATATTTTGCTGTAGCAACAATTGGGTTGAGGTATAGTCTATTATGGAGTGAAAGACAGGAGGGGGAGGGTTATGTTGTGGGAGATGCAAAGTAGTTAGCTATAAAGGAAATTATATGGGGGTGGGTGAGAATGGGGGTAGGAGGTGAGCAAAGTGAGCCCAAGTGAATTGAGGATGAACGCAGCAGGTTGAGCCAAGCCCAGAGTCAAGCATAATCACTAAAAACTCTAACAGAATAAGGGTATATACTGTTCATAGTAAGAATAAGAGGTTTTGTTGTGTAGTATTATCAGGTAAGAAATAACTTAAAGCAGGCTGGGTAAGAAATATCTTAACACAGGCTAGAGTCCAGCATGTAATAAACATAAGTTTGTTGAAACTAACAGGCAGTCTATTAAGAAATGGGGGTGGGTGTTCCTTGCTGCCAATCTACTTTACAGCATACCAACTTGCTAAAGAGTACAGTAGATAATGCCTTAAATAAGTATATTGTAAAATGTAAAAACTAAGCCAACATACTTTGCAGATAAGGAGATACTGCAAGGTAAGGGAACAGAGCTGTGTGATGAGTGAGTTTCCTTGCAACTGTTTAATGCAGCATGCAGGACCTTTAACAGTACACTGTCAGTATGGAGATGAAAAAGACAAACGACTGATAGCCGAAGAGAGAAAAATAATAAAAATTGTTACCAAATATGGGGTTTAGGACACAAAAGATAGATGGAGGTATTTTAGAGAGGACAGAAAGAGAAACTCATACAATATAAATACAAACTGTTAAGACTACCACATCTGCATTCACTCTAGCACAGTAGTACAAATGCAATGCTACACAAAACTTAGCTTTAAAATGCTGCTACAGTTAATAAATATATTTAGAAAAACAGTTAATACAGATGTGTAAACAGGGTGAAAAAGTGATACATTCCTCTGAACATAGCAGAACAGACAGTCACAGCTAGACAGCAGGCTATTTCACCTGTTGCAGTGAGCATTATATAACTACAGCATATTTGAAATGTATGACAAGTAAAAAGTTGTTACTAAAGCAGGGAAAACAGTAAGCAAACAAATGCATTAACCAATAAATAAAACTTACAGCAAGATAGCTTGGTCCATAGTAAGACAGTTAAACTACTGTAGATGAACCAGGCATTAAAGTATACAGTGCAGCATTTATAATAACTGATTTTTAAAATAGAGCAGGCAACTATTCAACAAATCTTAGTAGCTTATATGCTTAAGAGCTTATATATATAGTTACAAAGCATGGGATGGCTTTTGGAGTTGTTATGAGACTTATGGCTGCTCATGAGATCTGTGAAACATTAATAGCTGTGCTAATCCTAAATAAAATGGCTTTGTTTGACTGAAATTTAGTAACGCTGACTGTCACCGAATATGAATGATATGTACAAACTGTGCTTGTAAAATATGGAATGTATTTGTTTAGTATGACCTAAAAGGCTAAATTACATCATGCATCTATTATCTTTTAGGGCCTATGGAAAGGTAAGTGTTTAGTATGACCTAAAAGGCTAAATTACATCATGTATTTATCTTTAAGGGCATTTAAAGTATTATTAGTGCAGGTTTTACAGAACCACCTATAAACAAACTCTTGAATAATTAGAGCCATGCTGGCTGGGTACATAAGGCCATCTGGGTAATATGCAGATGGACAAAAACTGAATGCTCGAACTTCAGTTGCCCAAGATTCGACCTGTCAGTAAGCAGAGTTCCTCCATATGAAATCACTGTTGGTGAGTTGTGTCATCAGTGATAACATTTTGGGGGAGAATTTCTCTCTACTTTTAGTTGGTGTGACCATGGAGTTAGTATATATAAGTTTGGAGGGGCTTGCCCCTCACATCAGAGGGTGCTAAGGGCTCAACCCCTCAAATAAAAAACACTTAAAAATTATTTTATGGAAGGTTGTTTTAGCAAATTCTTGGGGAGTCCAATCCTTAGTGCATTCACTTTCATCTCCTCATAATGGGAGGGAAGCCATCTGCACTTTTAATAGAACTCTGCTGCTCCATCCCTTTGATAAAGCAAAACATTTTTTGTTTTTCATGTTAAGCATCACTATGGTTAATACTAATGTGTTACTGAAAGGGCATAATAATTACCATTTTCCAAACTGAAGCAAATACTACTTCAGCTGTATTCATGCTGTATGGTTTCATCTTTTTTTCAAGTTAGACATGTGCAGATATCACAGTTCAAGTAGGTTCCTTATTCCTTAAGCTCTTTATGACTGTATACACAGTGGCCCTAAAATATAGCATCAGAAGCACTATATAGTAGCTCTAGTATATAACTCTTACTCTCTTTTATTGAGTTTATTCCTAAACAGCTAGATAAAGCTTGTAAGAATTTGATAAAATGTGACAAACTTATTCATGTGATATGTTTGATGCTAACATCTGCTGCAGTCACTACAAACAGGTGATAACAGCGTTTCTTGTTTACTGCTCATAAAACTTATTTTGTTTTGCTTTCTGTATTATTAGTATTATTTTGCAGACTATTTGATTGCAATGAGTGGATGGTTTATTATAACTCCAGTTCCCCCTACAAATGATGTCTCATGCTGTAAGAGAATTATTTATAATTAAACCAAAAGTGGAACTTTCAGTTTAATCAATGCCTGGGTTGGGGCAGTCTATAGAAAGAACTAGAACTGTTTTAATTTTTGTCATTAGTGTTCTTCATTCTTAATATTTTACTGAAGCTTTATAATACAGGAACAATCACATTAACATAATAAAACACGTAACTGACGATACGAAAACCAAAAAAGATAGAAGTGCCAGTACCATCAAATGAAGCAGACAACGATTGTTTAAGCGCTTTCAATCACTTTTAATATTTTGTGACCTTCCTCAGAAACAAACTTTTCTAATTATCACTTCATTAAATACTCTTACACAGGAAGTTACATCAGCATTTGTCATAGACTTTGCAATTGAATACATATAAATTCATATAAATTCCAATAAATGTTATAAAAAATATTGAATAATAATTAGTAAAACTAATTTAAATTACCTGTATAGTAAAAAACATTTTAAATTTATTGTGTCATTTAATCCTGGGGGCTTGTCAGCTCCCAGGTACAATTGCCAATAAGCCTCTTTACACTCTAATATATTGTTTAAATCCCCACTGAAACTAACATTATCCACTTTATCCAACACAAAGAATTCAAACTTTTTGAATTCCCTGCAACTAATAGAGTGTCTGAATAAAGCATTTGATTTGTCATTTTTCTTTATGGCCAAATTGTGCTCATAAATGCGCCTTTTTAAATGTCTCTTTGTCTTCCCAATATAATACTGTTTGCATGTTACACAACTTGCTGCATAGACAATATATTCACTGTTACAATTATAATAATGTTTTGCCCAAAATGTCTCATTACATTGTCCTAAAGTAACAAAAGAAGTGTTGCTAATGTACCTACACTGTTTACAATTACTACAGCTATAGGTTCCCTTTTTTATTGTGCATGCTCTTGATGATTTTCTTATTGGTCCATCTTGATGTTCTAATACTTTTAATATTTAAAACCTTTTTGTACGTGAACATGGGAGTTAGACCTACAATGTCTACCAAGTCTTTATTACCTAATATAATTTTCCAATTTTCTAAAATAGTGTTCTTAATTTCCCACATTTCATCAACAATGGGAATTGGAAAACATGTTCTATATTCATTCTTGACATCTTTTGTATTTTGTATTTCAAATAACCCCCCTGCTTCCACCATGATGTCAATGGACTGTAATATAGGTTTAGCTACATTCTTTCTCAAAAGTAATACCTCTTTCTCTATCTGTTTGATCCATTTTTTGTCGTAACCTCTTCTTTGGAATAATTTACTCAAAATGTTTCCTTCACTTACAAATGTATCTTCACTAGATGTTAGTCTACTAAGCCTTATATACTGTCCTTTGATGACACCTTTTTTCATGTGTGTGGGATGTAAGCTTTCACTATGTAAATACTGGTTTGCAAAACATGCTTTTCTATGTATTCTACTTGTGAAAGTCTTAGACTCACTATCAACAGTTATATTGATGTCCAAGAAATTTGTAGTCACACCAAAATTACCAATTTTGAATTGTAAAAAAGAAGTCGTATTTTTTAAATCATTTACAAATTCTTGGAATTCTAGTTGATTTCCTGACCATAAAAATATCAAGTCATCTATAAATATATAATAAATCTTCACTTTCACAAAACTTGGATGTGTCTCTAGGTATCTTTGCTCTCAATTTGCCATTACAATATTTGCAAAAGCGGGAGCTACCCTGGCACCCATAGCTACACCCGAAATTTGTTGGTACATTTTACTATTGAAAGTGAAAACATTATTTTCCAATATTAAATCCATCAAACTGCAGCAAGTATTGATTTTGATACTTGTTAACGTGGTGTTGTTGTTTAAATATTCTCTCATATATTCTATTCCTGTCTGTTGATCTATTGATGTATAAAGACTTTTAACATCTAAAGTTCCAAAAAATACAGATGTTCCATCCAAGGTATGATTCCTGAGAATTTCCAATAAATGCCAGGAATCTCTCAAATAATATTTTGATTTTTGTACTATTGGATTCAGTATTTTGTCCAACCACACAGAAATATTTTCAGTTTTTGCCATCCTTGCTGCTATAATAGGTCTGAATGGTATATTGTTATTATTCTCTTGAATTTTTGGAATTCCAAATAATTTTGGCATTCTGGGCTCTTCTACTACCATATAATCATAACTGTTCATATCTATTTCTCCCTGACTGAACATATCAAATAAAAAACTGTTTATAGCATTATATTTCAACCTAACAGTTTCTGAACTAATAATTTTGTATGTATTTTTGTCTGACAAAGACATTTCTATGTTCTTTTCATATTCTTTTGTGTTCATGATTACTATCATCCCACCTTTGTCTGCTCTCATCACTCTCACATTTTTGTCATCACTTAGAGACTTTAAGGCTTTTATTTCATTGTCAGACAGATTTTTTTCATACTTATTAACTTTGATTTTTCTGAACTCTTTTTCACATGAGTTCTGAAAAACCTGTAGTGTGTTCAATAATGGAGGGTTGTATGTACTTGGTTTTTTAATACAACCTCTGTCTTTGTCATTCTTTGTAATATCATGCAAAATGTAGTTCAAATTCAGTTTTCTCAAATATAACCTAAAGTCAATTAATAACTTTCCGATGTTAACTTTGTTTGATGGAATAAAGGAGAAACCTTTTCTTAACACACTTAATGCATCATCACTTAATTCAACATTAGACACATTTAAAATGTTCATTTCAAAACAATCAATGTCCTCTACCATTTTCTCTTGTTCTTGCCTTTCGGCTTGAACTTTTTCTGAGTGGCATTGTACCACCGTGTAGTCCGTTTGTTTGAATTGTTGTTCCCCTGAAAAGGAACCGCTGAATTGCTGGCTGATGTACCTGCTATTTCAGCGTAGGTAGTATTATTAATATTGTCCCCATTATTTTTATTTTTATTTTTAGTGACTTGTTTTTCTTTGATGTTACTTTCAAAAGTCACACCTTCATTTATAAGTTCACATTCTTCTTGTATAATTTGACTAGAAACATTTTCAGTCATATTACAGTTTAATTCAATGTTATTGGCATGTGTTAGATTTGTATTTTCACTGCCAACCTCTTCTTTTATTATATACGCCTTGTTGTTATTGTAGGCCATTAAATCTCTCTTGAATTTGTGTTGTTTTCTGGATATAATGGTTGCTTTTTGCCTCTCGGCCTTCACTTCAACTCCATTATATAAAACCAGAAAATTATTGAAAGAAATATGACTTTTTATTTTTAGATCCAGGTTCTGAATACTTTCTTTTAACTTTTCAAGTTCACCTTTATAATGTTCTACTAATAACGCCATCATTCTTATTCCGGTGTCATTGTATAATTTAATGAGGTCTAAGCAAAACACGTAACTGATTGCACAGGTGTTAACACCAATTTCTGCATTTTACATTACTAACATTTATTAAACAGCTGCAAACTGATCATAGAATATAGATTAATATTTCTCTGGTAATGGCTTCAGTTTTATTCTCTAGTTATATTCTGTGGTTATTTTGTTTCATCTTAACAGCAGACATTTCTTTATGACACGCAGCGGTGACAGTATTTATAACTTTTGTAAATGAGGGCATAACCTCATTTTTCATATTCTTTGTAGTCATTTTCCTGACTATTGTTTATAAGTTCTGGAGAAGCAGGAACTGAGACTTGGGTAAACACCTAGGAGGGTGGCATGGTAGTGCAATGGTTAGTATTGCCACTTCACAGTACAATGTTCTCCAGTTCGATTCTTATCTGTGGTTCTTTCTGTGTAGAGTCTATATGCTTTGCATAAGCTTTCTCTGGGTACTCCAGTTTCACTCCACCTCCAAAGACATGCAGTAGGTTGACTGATGACTCTAAATTCACCTCAGGTTTGAGTGTGGTGTGCATTATGCAGAAGAAAGGCCTGTTGATGTACATTGATATCCCTCTTGTCTATTAAACTGCTAGGTTAGTCGAAGTTGTTCATGGTGGCAATTTAGAAGTCATACACAATATCTGAGCCTGGATGGAAGAATACATTCAGGAATTAGAACATTAAACTATACCAAAAGTTTGGTTAATATAAATTTGGTAGACCACAATGCTTGCTGGAGACATTGCTTTTTTTTCCCCAAAATAAGTAGAACTTTGCATTCAAAGCCATATGCCAATCAGATTTGATTAAAGATTTACACATCTTTCAACCAATGCTTTTCATTTTGAATATAGAGAAAGATTTATGTCTATAAATGGTCTGTGCAGAAATTTCTAAGATAATAATCTACAAAATAAAGATGAAGTATTTCTGGGGAATATTAAAATAATTATGAACTACTGTAGTTAAATTTGAGCTGCTCATTTGGAGAACATAATTCCAATAGTGATATTTGCTAAAACATTTACAACTTTTAATCATTTTATTTATTTTGGATAAATATGATCTCCCCATCTCACTGCTTGTTGCAAGATTGTTTAGAAATCAAAAATAGATGGATATTGTTTTTAACTATATCTGACACTGAATCATCCTTAGAGATTAATAACAGTCTTTTGATTGATAATATAAGTCAGTTTTCCCTACCTACATCATATTTAACAAATAAATAGTCTATGTTAAGCATTTTAATCTCTCATAACATTTGATTCAAAAAGATTAAATCCCTATTTTTTAAACTTAGCTTAAAGTTCAGACTGTTTATGCATTCTGGTGCAAATAATATAGGGAATAATATGAAGCGCCATGTTTTTATCTCAGGGTATTTGTATATAAAAACTCTAAATATATTAATATGTTGTTTTTTGCAGGCAGAATATCTTAGCTTTTTGGTGTTTTTAAATAAACATTTCTTTAACAGACACTTCCAGTGCCCTATAACATTATCATGGGAACATGTAAACACTATCTGCACTGTCCATTTCTGCAGCAAAGATGTAGTTCTTGGAGGTCATTTATGCTAACACATGCTGGCCATGAATACGTATAAGCAAATTTAATAATAATGAGATGCAAACAATAAAAGATGTAAAACAGCATATGCTAATGAGACCTTCTCCTGCCTATTTGCAATTCATAGTCATACTTTCACTCCTGTCCATGCTGTCTCCAGATTCATTATAAAAGGCAGAGTTGCACATTTTCTATGTACTTTGCAATCCACAGTGATGCTGTCACTTACTGCTAGCCTATCTGCTTGTCTTGGCTGAGCCAAAACTGTTTGTGCACAGTGGTGTTCACCGGTGAAGAAGGCAGAGATATAGGCAGAGAATAACTGATTATAAGTTTGACAATAGGTTTGGAATGGACAGGGATATTGTAAGGGTCTTAGTAAGTATGTATGGCCCCCACAGGGGCATGTTGGGGATGAGTTGCCTTCCTATCCCCGTGTATACTAAGGTAAGTATAGCCCTCACTATACTTATAGGTTCATAGGTGCATAGGTGTTTACTAGGCTAATGACCACAAGGGCCTTTTTAAGCATAGCCATGCATCCCAAATCTCTGACAAGTTCTGATACCCTTGATAAGTGTAAGTATAGGCCTGGGAGATGAACCATTTACAGGTTAACTGTTTACATCAGAGACATAGGTGTCAAACCAGGGATGGATTTCTGGATTCCCATCCAATTGTCCAAGTTGCATTTGAATTGGATTAGGGAGGAACTCTGCTTCACACGGATGGATAGCCTGTTCCGCAGATGGGGTAGTCTCTGGGATACATACCTATCTCTCCAGTAGGTCCTATTTATATCACAGGCAAGGTTTAATTCTTTAGAATGGGTAATTCTGGTGCTGTTTGTTTTGTGGATATGCAGGAGGTCCAGCTAAGTGGGGTCTGACAATGCCCTGTATGCCAGGCATAGATCTCCCCTCAAAAGCCTGTTGGAGACAGAATAAAGGGATAGGGCCTTGAGGTGGTCTGCATAAGACATATTACTTACTCCCTGTATTATTTTAGTGAGGAACCTCTGTGGACATTCCAGTTGTTGGATATGCCTGGTTAGGTACATACCAAAGGGGGCATTGTACTCATTGATAGATCTGATGAATGCCAAATACAATGGAACAATGATTTCCTTGGACTTAGATGCCATACCTTTGTGTATAAGTTGAGCAACATAGAATGATTTCCTCACCACTGTAGACGTATGATGATCAAAGGCTATATTACTATCTATGTGTGTCCCTAAGGCCCTGGCTACTGGGTCAACTCTAAGGAGTGTGTTGTCAATATGACAATTACCAGGGATGGATGACTTCCCAAAGGATACTATTATGCATTTCTTGGCATTTAATTTTAGTCCATGATTCTGACATCAGTTGTTTGTCTGTGTCAGCCCCTCCTGGAAAACATTTGTGTCAGTGCAAGATACAATGACAGCTCCTAAATTGCAATCATCTGCAAATTTAGTCAGCCAGAGACCACTGACATTGGCCTTGACTTCTGAGAAGTAAATGCCAAAAAGGAGCAGTCCAAGGACTGATCCCTGAGGGACTCATAGGTTCATAGGTTCATATGTGCATACCAGGCCAATGGCCCTGGAGTCTTTACAAGCCTAGCCCATAGAAGTGTCCTGGCATCGTGCTACCTGTCATTAGTTCCCAGTGACTGGCCTCTTTGTAGAGGTGGACTCCACAATTCTAACTTGTTGGGTCCTGTCTGTGAGCCAGTTCGCTATCAGGTGACATATGGGTTTGTACCTAACCTCTTGAGTTTGTCAACAATGCCCGAGTGGGGTATTGTGTCAAATGCCTTGGCCAGGTCAAGGTAGGCAGTGTGAACGATTTTGCCTTCATTCATTGCTTTGGTGACTTTCTCATAGAAGTCCACCAGGTTGAGTAGGCATGATCTGCCCTTTATGAAACCAAGTTGGGTTGGGTCCAGTGTCTGGACATTTACATCTCTGTTGATCATCTCCATGATAATTCTTTCCATGGCTTTACGTATAAGACTAGTGAGACTTATGGTTGTATAGTTTCCAGGGTCTGTAGATGGCCCCACCTTTGTGCAGAGCGATGACTGTTGCCTTTCTCCATTCATGAGGCATGAAGCCTGTTTGGAGGCTACAGTTAAATAGTAATTCCAGATGCCCTGATAGGTCATGTTTCATGCTATTTAGAAGGCATCCTGGGATATTGTGTGGGCCCATTGATGCAGTGTTCTTAGTCTTAGAGAGAGCATTAATGACCTGTTCCCTAGTGATAGTAGGGAGAGTTATATTTGATGATATTTCCTGAGGGAAGGTTGAGGTGGGGAGAGGAGTAAAGTTGGAGCTGAATTTATCAGCCGGAAGGTTTGCTATATCATCTGGCTCAGTATAGGTGGCTCTATTTACAATGAGCACTGTACACAATTGTGTATTGCCTTTGAGGTTGCAGACATAGCTAAAGAATGCTTTGTGGTTGTCCTTAGACTGAGAGGCCAAACTTAGCTTAAATTTGGCTTTGGTAGACTTTATTTGTCCTCTGAGTTGTTTGTTTAGTTTAGTGACAGTGCTTTCATCCTGCTGGGTGCTGCACCTCCTAATGTTTGCCATGATTTCTTCCTCCTGTTATACATCTGATTGATTTTGTGATTCTACCAGGGTGGCTTGTTTCTTTAGTTAGTTCTGTACTTCACCCTGGTGGGTACAGCTACCTCTATGCTGCTATTAAAATGCTTGTACAGGGTTTCTGTGAACTGTTCTGCATAGGCAGAAGTGTTCTCAGGGTTTATAGGGGCTTGAAATGTTGCCAGGTTCTCACTTAATATGTTAGCCTTAGAATAGTTCCTGAATATTCCTGGTTTAGCTGGAAGTCCAGGTTTTATTTTTACTTCAAAGGAGACCATTTTGTGGTCTGACCTTACCAGGGAAGGCATTACAATAGGCAATGCACAACACTTTCCCATATTAGTGAGGACCAGATCCAGTATAGTTGCACCACTGGTTAATGTATTGACTATCTGGTCCAGGGAGTTTGTGTTTACAAAATCCAGGAATCTCTGTGCATGTATTTTTGATGCCGTATAGGATCCCCAGTTAATAGTGGGGTAATTAAAGTCACCCATGAATATGGTATTGGGTTGGATGGTTAGTGTTTTTAATAAGTTTGAATACATGGTATGGGTTTCCTGGGTCATAGAATGGAACCTATAACTTGCAAGGAAGTGGTATTGTATTTTACCTATGGTGATTTGAACATGTAGCAGCTCAAGTGCATTGTCCTGTTTGACCAGCCTTGAAGTATATTTATTTTTTATGTAAATAGAGACACCTCCACCTTTAGTCCCTGGCTGTGAAGTAGCTGGTCTAAATGTGTGGGAGGCATTATAACCCAGCTCTCTTGTTGTGCTGTTCATGGCTTTAAACCACGTCTCAGAGAGCACGCAGACATCAGCATTCTCTAGGGTAAAGACAGCTTTCAGGAAGTGGAGTTGTTTGTTTAGGCTCCTATCACTGAGCAGTAATACCATTAGAATTTCTTGGTTTTGATTGGCTATGTTGGAAGTACTTTTAGTTTGGCATTGCCTAAAAAATGCACTATGGGGGAAGACAGTGTTTTAGCTAATATTCAAAAGCCTAGAGGGGAGAGGTGCAGACCATCCTTGGCAAAGCAGTGTGGTCTGTTGACCATCTCCTTCCATACTGACAAATATTGCACCCCCTTAGAATGACACCAGAAACTAAGCCAATTATTAAAGTCAATCATCTTTTGTTCATATTGTGGCATCATCCTTGAAGAAGGTAAAATGCTGCTCAATGCTAGGCCCATACCAGCCTGAGACATATTCTGAAAGCTCTATGATGTCTCTCTTCATATAGTCTAGGGAGGTATGTCTCAGGTCATTTACTATCACGTGACTATGACTGAGTCATATTGGTAATTGTGATCTAATGACTTGAGTGCATGCATAATGTGGCAGATCCTAGCCCCTCATAAGCAACTAACTGTAACTTTCTCCTTACTCAGTCTGGTGAGAGGTACATCAGTCTGCCTGACAATGGAGTCTCCAATGACTGGAATGTTGGATTGTGCGGTGACTTGCCTTATGGGGTTAGAGGTAGAAGCTCCATGAAATGTAGTTCTATGTGTTGATGTGGGTGTTGTTTTGAAAGAGTGTGTTTGGGGTTTCTGAGTGTATGTCTTAAGTGTACTTTGTCTAGGAGGACTTTGTGATTTATGTAGGTTACATGTAAGTGCCTCAGTATATCTGGGTCCATATATCTGCTTTGATTTGTGGGTGATGGGTGCAGCATGTGTACTACTGACAACCTTACTGACATTAGGAGTACTTTTATGTGAGAACTTTGTCTCCAGTGACATTGTGTAAATACATCTCTCACATATCGTATCAGTTTGTTTGAGAATTAACTGGGTGTCAGTAAACATAAGGCAATTTCTATATTGCCTCAGGATGCCCATATCCACCAAGCCTGTAACTGAGACAATGGGAAAGCTCATATCCATGGCAGCAGACCCTTTTTATTGATTAGACTGTTGGAGTGAGAATATCAGTCACTGTCGGGAGTATCCGGTTCGCAACTATGTGGACAGTTTTTGTCACTGCAAACTAGTTGGCCTGTGTGCAACTAGATATTGCAGAAATTTCAATTGTGTTTTTACAGGAAAAAATGTCACTCAAGGTGCTTTGAGTCTGTACAGAGCACTGCCAAACACTTGAGGGGAAACTAATGCGTTGACCGTGAATATATAAGGATGAAATATTTAGGCAGATATTCTGAAGTTAGAAAGAAATCAAGCAGTACTTAGTGAAAGCAAAGATTTATCTTGTCAAGAATGATGAAAAGAGGGGAGTCACATGAATGGCTACTGCCTGGCTACTACTAATACTGGTCTCAGCACAGCTTCATCCTGTTGGGATACAACACTCCTTTGGTTCTTCTCTCACTAGAAGCAAATATTAGCACCAATCCCAAGAAGAGAAGCAGGCCACAGCCTGTTTGGTGATCCACAGTCTTGTCCCAGATGATGCAATGGTCTGTAGGGTTGTAGCTTTTTTCTGGTAGGTGCCTTGAATAGCAACCAGACCAGTCAGATATGTTAAGCACAGATACTCACTCTCCAACCAGAAAGAGTGAGAAATCAATGCACTCTGCTCCTACTAACACCAGGGTCAGAACATAAGCACAGATTCCAAACTGTCACATATAAAGCAGTTATTAGGCTTTCTGGTGTTCAGCAGTCCCAAGGAAATAATGCCACTGCACTCCTTTTCTCATATGGAAAAAACAGAAGCATTAATCCCAAGATGACTACTGAGAGACAGAATGTGGGCTCTCCAATAACTAGTGGTCTTGCAATAGATGCTTAAAGGTAAGATGAAAAAAATGGTTTATACTTAACACTGCAGTGTGCACTAAGCAGTTATATATGAAAATGGGTAACTTCAGTTTTACCTGTGTAAAAATTAAGTTTTAGTGGAGAGCCACTATTTTTAAAAGAGCAAGATAGATTGAAAGGGACCGGGCACTTTTGTATTCTGGTACTATGGAATACAGTAGGATGGCCAATAAATTTAAATAGTTAAAGGGAAGTGATTTCACAAAATGATAATTTTGTGCTTACTCACATCAGCCAGTAAAATCAGAGAGTAAACACGATATATGGTCTAATTAAAATAAGGGGCAGACAACTAGAAAGACAGCTTGCACCAGGGACCTTCCAGAGACAGACTATGGACCTGTTGGGTGTCTCAAAGGCTTCTGCCTTGAGGATACTTCAGCGGTTCCTTGACGTATGCTTGACACATGTGAATCAGTACATCTATTTCCTGGTGTCTCCTCAAAACTGAGCCCCATCTATGAGTGTCTTGGTAAAATAGATTGCACCCATGTTGCAATCTATCTGATAAATACAGGAGCAGTACTGAAAAAAGAAGGACTACAATTCTGTCAATTGCCAGATAGTGTGGGATGCATAGGGGTGCATCATCAACCTCTCTGCCCGGCATCCTGATAGTGTATGATTGCCACATTAGACACACTAGTTCACTCTACTGCCGCTTCATGCATAATACGATGGCCTGTGGCTATCTTGATGGTAAGTGGAAAATATTTTCTTTTTCTTTTTTTCTATTTCATTTAAGTAGTTATTGAAAGTAAAATGTATTACTGACTACTAAACATCTTTTTCTTTGTTTTGTCTCCCCACTTATCTCTCTTTCTTTTTCTATTTCAGATGACCCTAGATATCCACTGGAGCCATGGCTCATAACACCAGTGAGAAATAGAAGTAGAAGCAATTACAACACAGCCCTGTCCCAGACCCATATTGTCATCAAGAGGATCTTTGGCCTCTTGAAGAATCAATTTTAGATGACTGGATGAGTATCAGGGAGTCCTTCAGTATGATCCAGCTACTGCATGCAGAATGTTTACTGCATGTAGTATTCTGCACAATGTGATCATGTGCTGATCTGCTTGTGAATGACCCCTGCTGCAGGCTCATGCATGGCATACAGCTGCACAGGAAGAGGACTGAACAAATGACCATGACATTCAGGTTAGTGTTTTCTTTGTTATAAAATGCATGTTGAGTGTAATTCATGCATACAGTGGTATCTGTGGACTATACTTTGTGGTGCATGGTGCACTGTCATTATTCATCTGACATCACTCTCATCATTACACATTATTATTTTATTTCAGAACAGGTACTCATATTATTGTTAGTAAAAGTCATGCTTGTGTGCTTACTGACTCCTGTTTAGTGATCTCTTAAGGCATCATACAAAGAAGAATCACCTTTTTAACTGTTTTGCACAATATAATCTGTTGAGATGGTGTTCCTGAGTATGCAGTGGATGTCAAGTGGTGCAAGTTAACAAAATGTATTATTCAGAGTTTAACATGAGTTCATACCTTGGAATTGAATGTATATGTATCATATTGTTTTTTTCTAGGAAATGTTTACTCAGTTTGAACCATTAAGTTTTTCAACTGACATAATGTTGACTGTTAAGGTACTATATATATGATTATTTCATTTTATCACGGACAATAATTTGTGCCCTCAGAGAAAAAAAATCCCCATTTGTGCAGTGGTGAGAATGAAGTGACTGCAGTATTTGCTTACATGACAGGATATTCAGTTTAATATTTAATTTTCTTATTACTGTTTCCATGTGTACTTTGCATTACTATTTATAAATTGTTCATAATTGTAAGTTATAACAATGACAATATATAGAGCACTAATGATGTTAGTCGCTGGACTCATATGTTTTGACATGCAGCTTTCTTTTCACTGGTCTATGAGTTTTTCGGCAATACCAATAGATGAATGAAAAGCATGCAGTTGAAAAGTGTCCTAAGTCCCCACATTTGTTTGCTTTAGCTTATTTCTCTTTGAGAAACAGAAATATTGTGGTTGAATCCTAGTAGCGAAGTTCAAATGTGTCATGCACATCTCCTGAAATAGACCAGGTGCAAGTGATTTTGAAAAGGGGCTGTCATATGAGCTGGTTAGTGAGTTGTTCTGATGTTGTGATCAACTTGATGCAAGTGATCCTGAAGACACTGATATGACAGTGCTGCGGGACCATGACTGGGACCTTGATTGAGAGGTTCTGCTACATGTAGATGAACACTGACATGGCCTGCATGAAATCTGGTGTGCTTGTTCCCCTGTACAAATGACACTGCTTTCTTGAAAAACATTTGTCATCTCATGTGGTCTGCCCCTACATGTCCAGACAGTATCCCAAATTCTACCACTTCCAAGACTTGAGTCTGGTATGTCCTATCCAGTGCATGAATAGAGGTGGGCATGGATGCTTGATGTGTCACTGTATTATTCATCAGTGAGGTCATGGCATTATCCCTACTCTCTATCATTTCCATGTAGCACTGGAATCCTCATGTATAGCCTGGAGGACTAGGACCATTTAGACCTGACTCTTTTTGGCAGTGCTTTGAGCCCTGACAATGTCATGACATATTTGCTGTTGGGCAGTCAATGCTCTACATGTTTTCTGAGCTATCTGTGACAAATTTCTGCACATAGTACCCCTTTGTAAAATGTCACTGTGGACACTGTTACATCTGAATTTCTGCCAACATCCTCAAAGTATTCAGCTTGGTTTGGAGATACTGGTGTTGAGGTGCACGGTTGTCCCGCCTGTAAAAGCCTCAGTGCAATGTTAGCATTTACTTGAAATTGAGATGCACTGTCACTTCCTGCAGAGTTACTAACATGCTGCAGGTTGTGATATCCTGCCATTAAACCTGGGGACTGCGTGCCACTTTCCTCAGGGTGCCTCATAAATATATCTATAGTATCATCATTGTTATCATCAACAGCCATTCTGCTGCTATCTTCCAAATGTGTTGGTATATTGGAACTGTTTGCTTCCACTGCTGAGCTTGTAAAACAATGAACTGAAAACTTTATCAATAAAGAAGCAACATGCATTACTGTATGGTGAGTGAGGAGATGTGGAGAACACTGCACACTGCCTCCACTGTCATTATGTGCAGAAGTGAAGGGTTCACCTGCTAATAGTAATTGTTATATGTTAACTGTAATCATCCTATGTCAACATTCAATTCTCTGTATAAATATATGTTACTGTTTTTTAACCGACCTTTCTCAACAGACGTGTGCTGCTGCTGAAGAAGTTGGTAATAGCTAGTGTCCACACCATCTTGATTTATTTGATTTATTCTAGTCTCATCATATTCTATGTTACAGTCATCCCAATAAATGGAGAATAGGTATCCCTCTTCTGGTGCAAAATGGATAAGCGTTGGAGTGCCACCTTCCCCAAAGTACTGGTGGGGGTTATTGCATTCTGCCTCACCTTGACTTTAATAACATATCATTTGCCCTCTTCTTGCACTGTATTAAAGTAAGGTTCCTTCCACTGATCATTTTAATGTCTGTAACAACTTGATTCCAAGCCTTTGACATCTCAGCTTGTGTGAGCCTCCCTTTCTCAAAAAGCCATTTGCCATATGTCTTAAGGGCTGGCACGCGGATTCATTTTTCATCATGGCTGAAGTAGTACTTTCTCTGTCTTGATCCCTGGTTTTGCTTCATCACTGTAGATAAAAAAACGCCATAGTCATACATAAAAAACTTTTCATGAAATCATCAGTCAAACAAAACAAAAATGAAAGCATGCCTGCCATCTTCAGAAAATAAGTTAATTGACACAAAGCCCACTGTTAATAACAGCCTGCATTTAAATTGGAACCTGTGTTCTGAGAGACAGCCTTATAAGACTATCTGCTGAGTATATTTTTCTTTATTATAGAATTTAATTGTTGCTTAGATATCTGTTGTCTCACTGTTCTGAGAGACTGATCTGCAAATATACAGAGCTGAGTATCTTTTTTTGGCTTACTAGTTGTACTATATTAGTGGTTGCTCAGATCTCTGCTGAAACTGTCCTCCCATCCCCATTTTCTGCCTTGTCTTCAGCTGATATAACTGTTTTTTATAGCTTGTGTGTTACCTAACTCAAGGTTCCCTTAATTTGACTTGTTAATAACAGCCTACATTTAAACTGGAACCTGTGTTCTGAGAGACAGCCTTTCAAGACTATCTGTGAATATACAGAGCTGAGTATATAGTATATAGTGGTTGCTCAGATCTCTGCTGAAACTGTCTTCCCCACCCCCTCCCTGTTTTTGGTTGGTAGTTAAATTTGGTGGCTTTTGCAGTGTCCACCCCACTGTAGATTTGATCTAGGACACTCCCCAGTCCCATCCCTTTACCGCACTCTACCTAATAAATCCTTTCTGCACTTGCTTTTAGTCCTTTTTAATTTAATTGCATTTTTCAAACTGTGTGTGATCTAATATTGCTACCTACTCAAGCGTGCTAGCTTGCACTGCATGTGAATTGTTTTTACTACTGTTTTTGCTACTTTTCTGTAAAAAAAAAAAAAAAAAACTGTAAGTCTGTTTCCTACCTTTCCTGTAACTAGTGCTCCAGATACAGATTTGCTGTATCCAGGACTGTTTGTAAGCTTCTGATCCCCCCAAGCCTTTCTGTGCTGGAGGGAAGCCTTCTAGCTTATCAGTGGGAGTGGTAAGCATTAGGTAACCTGTCTACCACATAAGGAGTGGATCTGGCCCAGAATTTGTAGTTATTGGCCGTTTGGGCAATCTTCCATCTCTCTCAACTTTCTGATTTGAAAGCCTGCATTTGCACTTGTTTCTGTTCTGTAACTCATCTAGTGCAGATACAGATTCTTAGTTTTAGCACTTAAATTTGCTTATTCATGCTCAGCACTTGTTCAGAACTTGTAAGCACTAAATAAGCTACTAATTACTATAGCACTCAATATTCCTCATTACCTAGAGGAAAACAGTTTTTTGTACCTACTTTTCTCACTGGCGTTGAGAAAAATAGCTATTGTACTCACTTTCCTCACTTATCTAGAGGAAAATAGTTTTTATTCAGGCATGTCCAAGGGTCAGCTCCCAGTGTTCTCCTCTGTATATCTGATGAATCTGGGCTTCTTGAGGCAATGTAGAAATTGCCTTATGTACACAGACAACCCTCTCCTCCTACCACCCAACACTACAACCTGTGAGAGATGCACTTATCTAGCCAAACTGGAGGTAAAGCTCTCTCCAACCAAGACTGAACCCAACAGTCATGAGGAGAAGGTAAACATTTGCACCACACCACACTCATCACATAGTCTCACTATGTCTACACCACCAAAATCCACACATAGAAACTCAAAAACATTCACGGAGGCTCTCAATAATAATCTGCCTAAGCAACAGAGACCTCCAAAGCAGAAACACAAGCAACCTCCATCCCCCAACACAACCCAAATGACACATAGCCCACAGACTCAGTGTGCCACTCAAACACAGCCAATAAGGCAAAACAACATACCCAACACACTATTCATAGGTGACTCTATAGTCAGGCACACTGATATCCCACTCACCAGGCTAAACAAGGAGAAGGTTACTGTCAGCTGCCTATCGGGTGCCAGGATCCGCCACATAACCCACGCACTCAGGTCACTCCACAACAAGTACAAATATGACTCTGTCATTGTCCATGTCGGTGTGAATGACCTGAGATGTACCTCCCTGGACTACATGAAAAGAGACATGGAAAAGCTCTCCGATCATGTAGCCCAGACAGGTATGACCCTAGCCCTGAGTAGCATTCTGCCATCTCCCAGAATGATACCGCAGTACAAGGACAAAATGATTGACTTCAACAATTGGCTAAGCTTCTGGTTTCATTCTAAGGGGATCCAGTATCTGTCTGCTTGGGATGACATGGTCAACAGACCACGATGCTTTGCCACAGATGGCCTGCACCTGTCACCCCTGGGATTCCGGATACTGGCTAAGGCTCTTGCTGCCCCTATAGTGCCTTTTTTAGGCAGGGTCCAAGTAACAAATTTACCACCATAACAAGAACAAGCAAGCAAAAACTGAGGGTAATGCTACTCAATGCTAGAAATCTAAATTTCAAAATGCACTCACTCGAGGCACTCCTTAAAATGGAGAACACTGATATCTGTGCAGTGACTGAGACCTGGTTCAAGGCTCCAGAGAGCACCCCTGCACTACCAGGCTATAACTCATACCACACTTTTCGGCCATGTAACCTGGACCGAAACACTAAAGGTGAGGGTGTGTCCATATTCATTAAGGATATCCACACCTCCAGACTAGTTGCTCAGCATAATGCATCCAAGGTTTTCCAAGTGCAACTAACTCTTGGCAAAACTGCAATCCAAATTGTAGCTTGCTACAGATCCCCCACCATGCCCCAGGATTCCCACTCCTCTTTTCTTGATTTACTGGAAAATATTAGGGTTCAACCAAACACTCTAATAATGGGTGACTTCAACTACCCCGCCATTAACTGGGAAAACTACTCATGTACCAACTCCTTAGTGCAACGCTTTCTGGAATTCATAAACTCCAATGCCCTAGATCAACTTATCCACACCCTCACCAGGGGCAACAATATCCTAGACCTAGTCATTACCAACATGAGTGACCGGTGTTCCACATCTGAAGTCAACTCCTTGTTAGTCCGATCTGACCATAAGCTAATCACCCTTGAGATCCACATCCCACCCCCACCCCCCATTAAGGAAACCACAGTAAAAACTTTCTCCAAAGCCAACTTCATGCTTCTTAAGACAGAAGCAGTGAACTTCATGACACCCATGCAGATGGACAATACAGTTACAACTGCTGAATCCTACACAAATGCACTCTGTAAACACTTACATGAGTGCATGGGTCGTGCTATCCCAAAAAGAACCAAGATGCTATCCTCCAAAAAAAGGAAGCCAATCTGGTGGTCCCCTGCCATAAACAAACTGTACAACAGAAGGAAGAAACTGTTGCAAAAGAGAGTAAAATCCCATGAGTGGAAGAGCTCCCTGGTCAGCCTCAGTAAGAAGCTGAGATCCCTTATAAGATCCTCCAAAGCTAGCTACGAAAATAAAATTGCCAGTAATTCCAAGGACAACCACAAAGCATTCTATAGCTATGTCAATAATCTCAATGGCAACACCCAGGTCTGCTCTGAGTTACAGCACAAAGGCACGAAAATTACAGAACCAACTGATATTGCCAACATCCTGGCAGATAGGTTCAGTGCTAACTTTACCCCTCCCTCACCCCCTAAAGGGCCCATATCTATACAGGAAGAATGCAGAGTCCCTGTAATCACAACTACGCAGATGAAAGCTGCACTCTCTAAAGCCAAAAACACAGCATCCATGGGACCAGACAACATCCCAGGCTGCATTTTACATGAACTTCAGAATGAACTGGCTCCTCACTTAAGCACCATGTTCAATAATAGCCTCGTATCAGGCTTTGAGCCCACTGAATGGCGAACAGCAACAGTTATCCCACTCCACAAAGGGGGAGCCACCACTGATCCCAGGAACTATAGACCTATTAGCCTGACAAGCCTGGTCTGCAAGGCCATGGAACATATCATCATGGAACTCATAAACAAAGACATTGGTAACCTCCAAACTCTGGATCCCACCCAGTTCAGGTTTGTGAAAGTCAGATCATGCCTCCTGAACCTGATCGACTTCTTTGAGGCAGTCACCAAAGCCGTAGATGAGGGTAAGGTGGTTCACACAGCCTATCTTGACACCATCCCCTATTCTGGAATTATAAATAAACTCGATAAACTTGGCATAAATCCCTACATCACAAGATGGATTGCCAACTGGCTCACTGACAGAACCCACACTGTAAAAGTTGCAGACTCCAAATCTGACCTCAAACCAGTGACAAGTGGAGTACCACAGGGTTCCGTCCTGGGACCGCTCCTGTTTGGTATCTACTTCTCTGAAGTACAGGCCAACACAGAAGGCCTCTGGCTAATGAAGTTCGCAGATGCCTGCATACTAGGAGCCATAGTCAAGTCCCCAAATGATGTGAGCATCCTACAGAAAGGCCTTTCTGAGACAGATGCCTGGTGTCAGAGCCATGACCTCAAGTTCAATGCCAAAAAGTGCAGTGTCATCCCCTTTGGTAAAAACTCTGTATCCATGAACTACCACATAGGCAGCAATCTACTTAACACTGAATGCATGATAAGAGACCTTGGGACCCAGGTGGACAGTAGTCTCTCCTTTGATAGTCACATCGCCACAGTAGTCAGGAAGTCCTTCTACGTGGCACACCTCATCGTAAAAGGGTTCTCATCCATGAAAAAAGAGGTCATCGTTCCCCTCTACTCGACACTCATTAGACCCATTATAGAGTACAATGCCCCTTTTGGAATGTACCTCACAAGACATTTGCAGCAGCTGGAAAGGCCACAGAAGTACCTCACAAAGAGGATTACTGGACTCAAACAAATGCCCTACACTGACCGTCTCAAAAAACTCCAGCTTTACTCCATAGCATATCACCTACTCTGAGGTGATCTCTGCCTAACATATAAAGCTGTGTCTAACCAGAGCTGTTGGACATGCTACACCTAAAGAAATCCCAATCCCTCTGAGCTACACGCTCTAGGGACCTAAACCTTGTCACCACAATAAACAGGACATGCTGGAGGGATAGATTCCTATCCCAGAGACTTCCCATACTCTGGAACAGGCTACCCATCTATGTCAAGCAAAGTTCTTCATTAGCACTCTTCAAGAAAAATCTTGATGAGTGGATGGGAAATAGGAAATACTCCCCTGTGTACACTTCTGTGTCTCTGCTCACTTTCTTGCATTGTTAACACTGTCATTTTTCATTCGAGGTGACACTCAGAAATCTTCCAGTAAAGACACACGTATTTTGTACCAAAGACATGTGTATGTTGTGCCAACAAAACATCCATGACACTTCAGTACTTCACAATTAAATCCCTGCATTTCTACCATGCGTGAACAACCACGAAATGACAGTAAAATAAACTTATCTTTCTCAGTGATCTTTGTAGCTGTAATTAATTTCCATTTACAAATGGCAGTTTTATAGTATTACTGAAGCCATTCTAATCTGCCCATCATATCAGTAAAGCAAATATCTCTTCAAGTAAACTCAGTAATCTAACATAAGTTTGAACTGTTTCATATGAAATTGTAACAATTCTATTATTTATTGCTTACTTTAAACAGTCCACAGTTTCCTAAACAATTTACCACTTAACTTGAGTAATTGTAAGCTAACATGGTGCTGATAAACTTATTCACATAGGTTCAGAGTTATTTATGCATTTTGTATGCAACTTACCCCTTTTTATACTCATCTCTATGAATCTCAAACTGCAGGTAGTCTTGAATGCAGCCTCAAGTTCAAGTGAACATGCAGTGGAAAGTGGAAGAATCCATAGAAGTCCCTAGTATTCCACAGAAGTACATGGGAATGTGCAGATAATCTCAATTATTTTCTAAGCTGATAATGTTTAGAAAGGCAAAGTGGAATCATATGCATGTGAATTTGCACAACCCTGAACCACAATCCCTGCTCATCCAACATCAAGTGAAATCACTCGTTTACTAAATATTGTTACTATCTCACACAGTAAGATTTATTTCTGCATAAATAAATAAAAAATAGCACCCACCAAAAAAAAGTTAATACTGATGCTATACTTAGGAGGAATGCTTAAAAGAAATTATTCCTTTCTAACATTCAGGTGTAATTATCTAAAAAGGTATCAAAAGAAGGCACAGCAGCTGTAGCATGTGTAAGACAAAAAGTGATGATTTCTTTAGTGAAAAGCATTTTTGAAAAAAAAATGTGCCAGGGGGAGTGGTTGTTAACCTGTACTCTACAGCCCTACTCATGCTTTCTTCATTCTGATACTGACACTTCTAATGATGGCAGCATCTGTGAAGGCACAAGGTAGCACCCTACGCTGGTCTGACTAAGGGACCAAAATTATGCTCTACCTTCTGAATGATTCATACCAGGATAATATCCAGGCCTGCATACAAGGGTTGGATTGGAAAAAGATTTACATGCAGTAGGAGCTGGGTGAGCACCTGTCAACCCTGACAAGGAAATATTGCACTGGCTCCCATGGCTATAATGATCTACAAAAGCATAAGCCTGATCAGCTGGCTGAGTGGGTAGGTCAGGTGATGGCAAGAAGGTCAGAGTTCTATAGTTAAGTATATCTTTTTCTTTCTTTATTTGTTTATTTATTTTTAATCATATCAAACATAGGTAGATGCTACAAGAAATATGTGTATCTGCAAATATGCATGTATATGTAATTATAATGTATAATAAAGCACAAACATATCTGTCTGAGGAACTACTTCTGTATATAAATATGGAATGTTTATGTGATGACATATTTTGTATATAAATTCAAATGAGCATTTATGAGTAAAGAAGTATATGTAAGTATGAATGCATATGTCTGTAAAATACAGATGCACATCTGCATGTGTAGATTTACAAGTATTTGTTCATGTATATAAATGTATGCATTTATACAAAAAAGTACTGCCACATACAGTCATGTACAGTAGGTATTATTGTAGTACTTGAAATACACTCAGACAGTATTTGTAATGAAAACATTTGATATAGGCTAAAAAAATATTTATTAGTATAATTGCATAAGACAGTATTTTCTTCCACAATATCAACTGCACAGACAAGATGGCTGAACTCAGGTATCACACCCTAGCCAAAGTGAAGACTGGGGAAGGTGGTGGAGGTTGCAGTGTCAAATGAATGACCGATACATAGTTTAATGAGAGACAACCAGTTTTATTACTTCTGTATACCTTTCTAATCAATCTTCTTATATGCTTATGCTTTTTAAGCAGAAAATTATGAACATACACATTATTGTTGTAAAGTATATGTACTGCATCAATATGTAAGAGTGAATAGTTTTTGTTTACTGAAGTTTGAATTGAAAGGAAGTAAAAATTTAACTACCTTTCAATTGATTCATGTGTGTGTGTGTGTGTGTGTGTGTGTGTGTGTGTGTGTGTGTGTGTGTGTGTGTGTGTGTGCATCTTCTGCCCCTGCCTGAAGAAAATTCACAGTGTGTTACTTAAAACAGCAACTTAAGAATGCAAACCATAATAATTTACAATAGAATCTACAATGAAAGTATATGGTAAGATTCCAAATAAACTCTCCCCCAAACAGACAAACTGTGTACATATATAAAAATATAACAATTTGAAGGAAGATGCACTCCTCCTCTTTCAAATTGTATTAAGGAAAATACTAGCATAATATGACAATCTGTTTTTATACTTCAGAAATCAATAAATCTTTAAATAAATAATCACGTATAGTGAGCAAGTGCAACAACATATGCAATGTTTTGCTAAGCAGTACTAGTAGTCATATCAGGAATATTATGGAAAAAAGTCAGTTAGTGGTAAAACAGCAATGTTGTTATGTGATGTCTATGCAACCAAAGAGGAGATCGAATATAACTCCAGTCAACAACGTAAGGACTGACCGGATTGACTGAGGGTGCTGGTAGGTATGAATAAAAACCTTAACATTTTAAAAAAGAAATTTCAAATAATAAATACTGCAAACAAACCAATGGACCCAAGAATAGCTGAATGTTCCAGTGCTCTAAAATCAATTTTATTACAAATGCAGGTACATAAGTGCTTTTGCAGTTTTAACTTCTTCTTCAGATGTAATTCAAATAACAAAAATGCCTATTGAATAAAAAAGTATTTTGGCTTTTCCCGGTTAGGGGTCACCACAGCAGAACTCATGTCTGCTCATGATTGGCAGTGAATTTTTATGGTGCTGAGTTGCCAGCCCAATGCCCAACCTTCAAAGAAGGCATGCCCATTCATACTCGCACCTACCTGCATTGCTTTAGCTTCATTCGACCACGGGGAGAACATGCAGACTCCACACAGAAGGCGCTCCAGCCGAGAATCAAATGAGAGAACCTCTTGCTGTAAGGTGACAATGCTAACAGCTGCACCACCACAGCCTAAAAATGCTTACTTTGACTTAAAAAACTAAGTCACATGACTTTACTCAAGTCATTCTTAAACAAACCCATACTTGAATATATCACTGTTTCAAGTTGATACACAATTCCTATAGTTATAAACATACTATTAATTCAATAATATATAAATATACATACACACTTAAAACTGTATATATAAAAAAACTAAAAAACATAATAAATAAATGGAATAATGTATTCTTTCCTGTGGAAGATTCAAAATGCTATATGTTATACAGACCACTGCTTTAGTTCCTATAAAAAATACTAAACAATTCAATAACATTTGTTTAAAGATTTTTATGGCAGCCTGAGAAATCTGGAATAGCTTTGGAACATCATTTACGGAAATGGAAAGATGGTGGAATATGATTTCCTGACCTAGAAACTTATGCTATAGCCTCAGTTATGAAAACAATAGCTTCCTGGTTAAATCACAATTATTCTACAAGTTGGCAATAAAAAACTTGATTGAGCAGATCAGATGAGCCGCCAGGCTTGAATGACAGGGTACAAATCAAACCTGTATTAAAGAATAGGAGAATTTTCAGACCTAAATAATATAAATGAATTAATTACTATAAGTATCATAGTATACATGCTAGGATTGTTCATTTGAAAGTATATGTATATAATGTTTTTAAGTGTACTTGTATTTGTATTATTAGCTGTTTTAAGCCAGTGATATGAATGCTTTTAACTTTGTATGGCTTTAAGCCCTTTGTATTTGAGCACTTAGCCATTATTTTACTAATTATTTAATTATGTTTTTTCACCAATCATTGTAATGGGTGGGTTACTTAAACTTCATTCACAAAGCATGAATTGTATAGTCTGAAGAAGCCAGTTTGGCGAAAGCGCTCACTCTTGTCCTCATCGAATAAAACTGTGTTTTAATTATATTTGGATTGCAGCCTGCATTTTTGCCAGCAAAGTCTTATCCATATTTGTGGATTTTAAACGAGCTACATTCCTGAGGTGCTTTAATTCTGTGGTGTTTCATCTGAGCAGCCATTAGGGGACAACGTTCTATGGTGACTGTCTTTATTATTAAATATATCTAATCCCTTCATTGTGGCTTGTCTTTTAGAAAATATTTAACCTTATTAAATAACCTCACATACCTGTTGAACATCATATCTACTTGTATTTAGTTTTAGTTTTCCTCTGAGTTTTATAGTTTTTATAGATGTTTTATAGATTTTATTGTTTGAGTCTATTAAACTAGCTTTAACCTGTACCATGGTGGCACAGCTTTACTTTGTTCACACACAGTAGTTTATATTGGTAAAAGCTGCCTTTAGCACTCCAAACTGTGCTTTACTTTGTTTTCCTTTGGTGTTTATGACACTCTGGGACTGCACATGGCTGAGGGAGTAAACATTGAATTGGATTACCGACTGGAGAATGAACCAAGAGTTAAATCTCCTGTTTCATTGAGCATAAGCAGAAAGGTACACTGTATGTTGACTCACCAGGCCAATCCCTTACTTAAACTCAACTTAATGGATGTTACCACAGAAGTCCAGCAACACCATCACAAATGGAAGCCTTTGATAAAATCTTCGAAGAGGTTGAGAATGTAACTTACAGATTGAAGAGACTCCAGGAGCAACACTTCAATTTGGAAGCTTGCCTACATCACAATGTTATTCTGAGAGGCTTGAGAATGAAATGTATGCCCACATATGGTAATGCAGATCCAGATTTATTGGGCAAGTGGCAAGCCCTGAACTTAGAAACTAGTTTTAAATATATCAAACTTTTGATTGAATATTTTTGACCATTTGAAGAAGAAACCGCTAGCTTTATAGAACGTAAGCAGAGTTAGAGAACATAGCATTGTCTGACACATTTTTAACTAAAATTGAAGAATTGTGGCACAATTTGACAATATATGACAGTAAGTTCAATACCCCAAAAAGTAAGAAGCTAACAAGGGACTTTATGGACTTCAAACACAGCAACATTTTTGACTGGACTAAGCAACAGGCAGGCAGGTTTACTTTAACAATAAAACAGTCAAACAATGAGCAGATGGATACCCAACTATACCTGCTATAAACACCAACATTTCTCTGATAAACAATTGTAGACATGGGAAGGCAGCAATTGCCAGCTCTATGTCGGTCACTTCCAACCCCCCCCCCCCTTTAGAAGAGCTGAAGAGTGCTTATTGAAGACTAGAACCTAATACTACAGAAAAGAAAACTAATGAAATTAGAAGCAATAATGAAGGGGATGTCATCACAGAGGCTAGACCTAAAGATTCTGCATTACATGTTTCATTTTTTTCTGAAGCTGCCTGTACTGCTGAAACACTACCAACCATACAAGAATTGTTCCGTCAGCAGAGGCAGGAAAAAGAGAAAGATTTTCACTTGACAGCTGAGGAAATATATGAAACAGAATCTCTTGTTGTTAACATTTCACACTATACATTAAATGGAGCACAAATGTCTATGCTAAATATGGGTCTTTCTTGTATTCCTGCATTTCCCTCTAGACGTAATGAGTTTTTTAATGGACATTAAGTACTTTGGCAGGAATGTACTACTTAAAAAATTTGATTGGTAAGAACAATAATAGCAATGACTTTACTAAGATTCTGAAGAAGCCAAGCACATTTGTCCCCTTGCCCTATCCAGCAGTAGAGATGTTCACCAGAGACTATGAGATGGAAGTATGTCAGCTTCAAAACAGTATGAGTTGTAATGACTTTTATAACCTGAATACTGAGGAAAAGAATGCTTTACAGGACATGCTATATAATGACAGCCAATAAAGGGGGAGCTAGTGTTGCTTTTGACAGGACTGATTACAACAACAGAATATTGGATATGCTGAGTGAAAATAATACATATATGAACATTTCTAAATGGGAGGTGAAAAAGCTGATCAATAAAGTGAATAATACTATCTATGAGTTGTTAAAGACCACAGTAGTAATGCAGGATTTATATGATTATTTGATGGCAACACATCCATTCACCTCAATTATTAATGGCCTGCTGAAAATCCACAAGGACAGATGTAACACCAATGCATCCTACTGTTTCAGGAAGAGGTTGGATAACAGAACCAGCAACTATTTTTGTTGAACAAAAGTTAAAATCAATACTCCCTAGAGTCAAAGCTGTATTGAAGGACACCCCCTAATTTCTACATAAGTTATTTCAATGCTTTCAGTCTTTGAATAATAAAACCAATCTGATGAGGGTAACAATGGATATCAAAAGTCTTTTCATGGTCATTTCAAATTACTTTGGTATGGAGGACATATGTCAGTTTCTAAAGCAAGGAACATATTTGATATTACTATTATATGTGTATGTTAGTGGATATTATTCTAGAAAACAACATTTTCATCTATGGTTTGAACATTATTGGCAGAAATGGGGGGTAGTGATGGGCACTTTATGTACCAACAGTTACTCTAACATTGTTATGGCACAGTGGGAGACTGATCATGTCCTTAGTAATCTAAATACATGGAAGACATATATAGCCTACTATGAGAGACTTGTGGATGATATATTCCTCCTGTGGATATGGAATGATCAACAACTGCTTGATTTTATTGAATACCTTGGCAATTCTACATCCTTCCTTGAATATGAAGTTTGTAGCTCAAGAGAGAAGTTAGAAATTCTAGATGTTATACTATAGTGTAGAATGGATGGCAATATGAATACTCTAATGCATAGGAAAGATTGCTGGAAATATTATTTATTACATAGCACTAGCATGCAGCCTATGCATGTTTTTCTGCATGTCATTAAAGGTCAGCTTCTTAGAACATGCAGAATTTGTGTCAGTGAGGACACATACAAGGAAGAGATGGATCAGTTGATACAATATTTCCACAAACATGGATATAAAAAGAGGCAAATCCAGAAAGGAGTCCAGGATATTAAGTGTCTAAGAAACATGAGAGGTCAGCTTTACTTGGATAGAGAGACACACAAGGAAGGCGAACCGAATTCCAGAGAAAAAAAGTGAAACTGGGTGGATGAGATACTTGCTTACATTCAGTAATGATGTTCAACAGATATGTGCGGTTATCAGGAGGAACTGGAAGATACTGATAGCTGATGATAACATTAGACACACAGTTGATGAGATGCCTAGATTTTGCTTCAAGAATAAGAAGAACTTAAAGAGGATATTGTGCCAGTATTAACACAGATCTGCAGTTAGACACACATTACTTTGAGATGTGGTACATGTCCTTGTAGAAAATGCAGAGCTTGCTGCTCCATAAAGTCCAGCAATCTATTCAAGTATATGATAACCTTGAAAACATGCAGGCTCAGACAGTATGTGGATTGTAACACTAAAAATGTTATAGATGTTGCCATCTGCTGCCAGTGTAATGGATTTTATGTCAGCAAGACCAACAGACCATTTAAGGAACAAATTCTGAATCACTTGAGTGGCATCAGTTTACACAACAAAACTAGTGCTCTGTCTCAACATATTGCCAAGTACCCTGATCACAAGTTTTCTTTCATGGCCTTGGAAGTAATTGAAGAAGGTTTGAGAGGAGGAGATTTATACAACAGAACAGAAATTATTGAGACTGGATGGATTGCTGACTTACAGGCTGACAAGTTGCTTGGCTTGAATGGGATGATCCCTTTAAAGCCTTTGCTCAAGGGGCAGAGACATCTGAGATAACTGTGAGTTTGACAGATGATTACCTTTTAAAACCAGGAAGTTCTGCTAACAAAGCAGGATCTAAAGAAGGCAACTGCCGAGAGCACTTATCCACTTGTATTTATTTTTAGTTTTACTCTGAGTTTCATAGTTTTTATAGACTTTTTATAGATTCCATTATTTGAGTCTATTAAGCTAACTTTTAACCTCCACTGCAGTGGCACAGCTTTACTTTGTTCGCGCATAGTAAAATTGTAAATATTGTGAGTATATAAAATGCGTATTATAATTTTAAGATGCATAAATAAAGCAACCTATACTCATTTTGATAAGTGCTTTGGGATCTTTTATACCCACCTGCGCTACCACCAACATAAGTAGATAGAAGCTTGGTTTAATAACATATCCAAAAGAAGGCACACTCATGAGTGAACCATGTCACGCTGTACTGTATTGTAGTCTCCACAGTATTCTGATTTTCAAGCACCAGCAGCAAGTGTGCTACCTATTGAGTCACTGGTACTGCTAAACAAAATACACCAGGTGTCTCTATCTGTGGGAGGGATTTTATGCCATATTTGCACTTCTTATATGACATCTCCATTATGAAAAATCATCAAATTGACAAAAACAACCAAAGGAAACACAACTCTAAGAGCAAATAAATGCAAACAGCTATCATACAATAAAAGCAAAGCAAAAAGCAAGTAAACTGTAAGGGTGATGAAATAAATATATCAAGTCCTAGGGAGGGAAAGATGAACTTAAAAAACTGTCTCATAAAGACAAACCATAAGTAGGGTCATACCAGAACTATATAGCGAAGCAGATAATAATAATACCAGCTAGTCCATCTAACTTGAACTATTTCAATTGTCTCTCCTTACAAGAAAATAAACCAAAAGCAATTTACTACACAAACAGCTTAAAAGCATTTCAACTACATGTGTTTGAAATCACACATTTCTAATAGTTTGTGCATTTTACTTACCAGACTTTTAATTTCTAACTAGATGTTATTCTCAGACCATGTTGCACTTAAAATGTCAAGCATTCTACTAAATTGTCTTTTCAGTTGTTGAGATTAACTGCTACCCATCAAAAATATATCAAAAGGACCTAAGGTAATCAAAAAAACAAAGTGTTCTGCCACCATGCAGGCTGAAAATAATACAAAAAATCACCAGTGAGAACATCGCTGAAGACTATCTAACCTTTATAATGTGAATAGTTTGGCACTTTCATCTGCAAAGTGATTGGACTTCATCAGGACTAATTAGATATCAATAAAAAAACTTAATTTAAAAGACATTCAAATGTGATGTGACCATAAAGTACGTAAGAGTTTGTTAAATCCTACACTATGAGGGTTGTAGCAGCGCAAGGCTTGAAAACCTGTTCACTTGCAGCTTATGTTGATAGAAGCTTAAACCTTATATGGGTTTGATTTTTCATTTAGTTAAAGACTCTTGGGATTTTTTGAGGAGATTGAAAAATGATCTATATAGTGTTGATATCACTTTCATGACTATTGATGTAGGTTTTTAATGTCTGTACCCCACAGTGAGGTTTTGGATTACTTTTCAGATGTAGTTTTCTGTTTAGAATTTTACAATAAAAATGATATCCATCTAATAACAGACTTTATGGGCACCATTTTAAACAATAATTATATTTTCTTTAAGGGCAACTATTTAAACAAAACAAAGGGGTAGCAATGTGGGCAATATGTGTCATGACTTACTCCAACTTAGTAATGTTGGTTTGGGAATTAAAATATGTTTTTAATTCTCAATTCAGAAATTATTTGAGTTTGTATGCTGGAATATTAGATGATATATTTATTTTATGGACTGGTCCTGTGGATCTATTGGTGGAATTCTTCAATTACATTAGTGGTCCAACAGATCTTATTAAATGTACTCATCATTCTTCTAATAATAGTATTAATTTTATAGATTTTACTATCACGAATAAAGGATGGAGGTTTCCTCTTCTCATATATACAGGAAATGCACTTTTTCTAGCCCATATCTTAATTTTAATAGCTGTCATTCCTTGGCCCAGAAAAAAAAGGTTTGGTCCAGGGGTAATTTGTAAGACTAGCAAGACTGATTTCTGAAGATAACGTTTTGAAGTAGGATGTGAAAAATTAATTGAACTAAAATGTGAAAAATTAATTAAGATACCCCCAACAATATAGTCCATGATATTAGAGTGGAAGTTAAAATGTTGAGACATTCAAGGTTCACAATCTTATTAGACGTTGAACCAGAAAAAGCTGAGGCAGATGCTGTCTCTACAAATCGAGAGAGTAGACTATATAATTTAGTGCTCATGCTGAAAATTTTCCCTGAAAGCTCTATAATAAAGAACATTATCAAAAACAACTGGGTTATCCTTAAATTTGATCAGCACCTTATTAGAAAATTAGATGAACATCTAGAATTTGTTTTTAAAAGAGGAAATAACTCCAAAAGTAAATATGAACAAGGAGGGAATGGTAAAAGTGAACATCTTGGATTTTTTTCAGGTCAGAACAAATAAATATGGTTGTTGTAATCAATGTAGTTATATCTATACAAATTAAAGTATTATTATTTATCATGAGATTGTATATTTACCAAAAAGCTGCAATTGCTCTACGAAGAGAGTTGTTCACTTTTTAAATAGGGAAAACAGAAAGTTAACTGGCTAGGTATATTTATGAATGCTGTTATGATATTAGAAAGGTTAATGAAAACAATGCCTTATGCAAACACTTTTTGATATATTAAGGCCACATCTGGTTTTATTTTGCTGTTTTAAAACAAGTACTCCATAACCCACTAGGAGATCCATGGGGGGCTTTAATCGAGTATAGAGAGCTTCAATGGCAAATGAAACTGAAAGTAGAGACAACTCCAGACTTAAGTGATGATATTTCAATAAGTAGTGTTTTGTAACTTAGGGCAGCCAAGTTGTGAATTCACAGAAATAGTTTATATAAATGTTTTAGTATACAATATGTTTAAATAGTGCCATGGTCATATATGTATTTTATTATTAGAGTTGACACAATTATATTTATAAAAATAAAAGTGCCACCAAGTCCAGAGCAAATCCTGATATACTCACAAAAATGGTTAATCCAATATATAAATTCAAGAGTATCAGGAACACACAGTAGGCAGAAGAAAATAAAAACAGCTCTTTAATGCAATATACAGGAATAAGTGCTTTCACGGTAAATCCACCATCCGCTTCATCAGACAACAAATAAAACTGCCTTGACAGTTTAAATACATTGTCACTAGAATCAGAGCACTTACATCATTAAAAGCTCCACCCATCCTAATAAGATCAAAGCCATATTCTATCTAAACATAGCCCATCAATACACAGTGTCAACGTATATATCACACCACAAACAAACAATAAATATAGGACATTATTATAAAATATTTGTTGGATTTACAATTATATTTATATTTTAGATTTTTGAAGACAATGTAAATACATATATTTTTAATTATTCATAAATCAATCTTTATTTTGTAATATTATACATTTTTATGCAAAAAGCTTTTAGTTTACTTATATATTTTTGACCTGTTTCTATTAATGAGTTTTTGTTTGCTGTTGCTAAGTAACTTTGTGTATATGTATTCAATTTTTGTAGATGCTGTTTTAATTGTACATCTATTTTTATTGGATGGGTCTGGTCACATGGCATTTTTTTCAATTAAGTGTTTTTATTGATAGTTGTTTACTTATGATGAAGTCTGATGACTTTGTGGATGAAAGTGCTTAAGTATTTATATAAGAAGGTTTGGATAGTCTTCAATTACTCTCTGACTGGTAATTTATTATATTATTTTTACAAAGTAGCAGAACATTTTGTTTGGTTGGTTTGAGTTCTGGTTTTCTGCCTGTTGCCTTTTACTCTTGGTGGGATATAAGGTAATACTAACTCAGTATAAACTGTTGATGTAACTGTATCCATAAGGCCTAATCATCTTGCTACCATGGATTTTTGTCACAGTCTCTATGCTGTCACAATCTTCCTTTGATTTCATATTTCTTTATATTTTTGTTTTGATATCTCTCAGTTCCAGTATTCCAAATGACTTCTTAGTTTTTTGTGTTTTGTTCCTATTTACATAAATAGTAAGTTTTCCCTCTTTATATTCTCTTCATTTTAGGGCATTTGTTTTGAGTGAAATTGGCTTTTGTCAGTAATTATTCATGCTTTTTCACTTTAAAGTATCAGGTCACAATTTATACATGCATCAAAGGATGGGTTAAGTGCTGTAATACATTTTCTCCCCGGCATTTTTCATTTACTTGGGATGTTTCTTAATAAAATGCTTTATAAACATTATGTAAAGTCAAGGCAAAAATAAATCTTCGGCATCCCTGGCTGACATCAGTTTTGGGATTGTGTAGATTTGTCTATGGACTTTATAGGACATGCATCAGTACACGTGCAGTGGTGCATTCATTAAAATGTACTTTGGAATCCCCATGCTATCCCTATGTTTATGGTTCTGAGCATGAAGTTTAGTGAAATGATTTATGGTGGCAACTTAAATATAACTTATATTTTAAAAGGCATTCATTAAAAAATGGGCCATGCATGTTAACAGCAAAGGGAACAAATGCATTAAACCAACTACCATATTCCATGTTGCTGTGCACGGTGTATGCAGCTTATCTATCAGCTAGCAATAAATTAATTATGGATATTTCTAATTTATTTTACAATGTATACATAAATTCATTCTATCTTATGTTGTTTATTTTCTTCCTTTATCAAATTAATTTGGTGTCCCTTAGTGCTGCCTATGTGCTTAAGGGTAGGTATATTGAAAGGACCAAACTAGGAAGGATTGCAAAATCATTTGTTTGATTAGAATACTTGAATGCTACGCTTCTCTACTATGTGATTGTAGAGATTCACTTCTTCATAAACAGATTTATCAGTCTACTACATGAGGGCCCCTCTGCTAGAAAAGAAAGTCAAATAGAAAAATATCACTCACTGATATGGAAAGACCTTATTTCATCTCTAGAGCATGGCATTAGCTGGATAATAAGAAGTCAGCATGTGTTCCATATACACATTCTCTCAGATGAATTTGCTTGGTAGCTCTCTGAGTAAATCATAAGATGAACCTGTTTTGTAATTTTAAATAATAACATGTTTTGCTATTTTGTAATATGGGACCAGAATGTACATTACAAAATCATGGTGATTCCAGCCAGGTAAGATGACATAAAATGACTTTTCTAAAAGCAGTTGTTAATATATTGGCAGTGCAGTATACTATCCAAAGCTGATTGAAATATGAGTGAACGTTCAGTACTGGTCTCCCAAAACATGGTCATTTAATTAGGTTACACTGGCAACAAGATGACTCTGTGGAATGTGATTTGCTCCTGTATGCCTCCATCAATGTATTAATGCTTATTTCTGCTTCTAATTTCTATTCCTCTTACACACACACACACGCACAAGCACACACGCGCACGCGCACACACACACACACACACACACACACACACACACACACACGCACGCACGCACACACACACACACACACACACACACACACACACACACACACACACAGATACATAGACACATACACACTGGCTCTTTCTCTTTCTGTCTCATTTTCAATCTTCTGGCAAATAACCATCTGAGCCACCTCTACCCCTTATGTATAAATATAATTATTTTACAACCCAGTAGCTGTCATCAGGTGGGGTAGAAGGTCAAATAATTCACTTGTCTTAAGTCTGAAAACTAGTACAGGGATATCCACAAAAAAGATCATTTAAAAGCAGTTAACCATAGGAAATAATGAGAAACCCTAACAAGACAGTCAGATGCTGAACCAGACTAGATTATCTCTACTGAACAAAAGTTCCTGCAGATATCTTTAAAGAAAACTTAAAACAGATAACATGCTCCTCAAGACAAAACAAATGATAAACTTACACAAGGAGAACACTGCCTACAAGAACTGCCACTAGTGTAAAAGAAAAAAGCAGAGTCCATATTGTGCTCCATTGTTTTCAGCATAAGGCTTAATACTTAAGCAACATTACTGTGGAGCAAGTCGGCAGACTTAAGCAAACAGATGGTACACAAAGTTCTCAAACAGCCAACTAAGCTTCAAAAGCAAGTTTGAGATCCGAGAGCAGGCAGTGTATGACATCATGAGAAGAGAGGCAGAAAACAGATGTAAATTTTTGCTAAAGGAAAATATAATCTGAGAAGAACCAAAACTTTTTGCAAAGGGAATGCATTTTGAAAGGTGCAAAATACTTAATGATTTTAGATTTAGCAGATGGAGTAATTACATGTCACAGACCTTTCCGAAGAAGTAAAAATGTTTCTTTCACCTTAATAATACTCTCACTTGAGTATACTATGGCTTTTACATCTGAAATCTATGTTTAGATATAATTCAATTGGGAAATTATGCAAAGTGAACATATAAAACCTTTGGCTCCTGCAAAAACAGACTAAATTCATATCAGAGGAAGAAAATCTATGAAAATACACTTGAGCTCCTTCCCTACATATCACAAATTATAGACACCAGAAAATAACAACTGTGCAGCACAGAAGGAAAACTTGGCTATTAGTTTGTTTATATAAAAGGGTTGGAGAAAGTGATGTTAGGAGGAAAAAATATAGCTGATAAAACTTCCCATACTGTGTTTTGCATAATCATATCATCTGCAGTCTATCACCTAGTCTTTATGAGGTGTAAGAACTTGAAAACAGTGAGAAGTGTCAGCTGTAGCAAGATATTTATTCACAAGTATTTACCCTGAAACTGGGTCGACTACAGTCCATCCTAGTTCAGAGGCAAATGCCATCGGAATATCAAAACAGGTAAAATATCCTATCAAGGAATTAGCTGCTTTCAGGTGTTAATAAAAGAGTTTATAAGAAAAAAGGAAAGTAAACAACAAATAACATATATAAGCGTTCTAAACTACAGATGAGTTTTAAATTGGTAGCCAATTGCAGTCATATCCATCCTCCAACTGTAGCCATGTCCATCCTTCAACTGTAGCCATGTCCGTCTACCAACTGTAACCATGTCCATCCTCCAACTCTTGGGTTTGTGTTAACATACCCAGTTGTAATGGAGCAAGTTTTCAGACTGAAAGGACAGTGCCTACACTTCAATTAGCCAAGGTTTGACCATTCAGCATACCAGTCTGAGTCTCATATTTCATACTTTGAGGTTTGTAACTTAATGCATTACTTATTAATGATTTGGTTTTAATTTGATGACTTTCTTTATTGTCTGCACTACTTTGAAAGGGTAAATGACCCACTTGATTATGACAAAAATGGTTGAGATAAAAGTTATTAGTGACTACATTGATTGCTAGCAAATATCTAAAATGACACTGATAAGTTTCTAATGACAGCAAGTTACTTTGGTTCAATATTTATCTTTAGTATCAAAATTACATTGGCATCTTTGGCAAAGCATTACTGCTGAGGCAGATGAGAGCTGTTAATATTACAAAGGTGCATATTGCAAAAAATCTACATCAAATCACTTTCAAACTGGTCAGATACATTTTGGTAAAGTTAAGTTATTATCTGAGCCATATTATATGAAATAATGGATACTTCAAAAGAAAATGTAGATGTTCTTTATCACACATCCCTTTTGTTTTTACTTTTTGTCCCTTACTTCAACGAGGACAATCAGAGAAGATGTAGAAAGGTCTGAAGTCTGAATCATGTAGACCTCCACGGAGTGCCCTCTGTTGGAATGCAAAACATTCAAACTGCTCTCAGCTACCACATTTTTGTTTATGTTTTGTTTAAATCAGAGTAACAGGTAAATCAGAGAAACTTCACGTCCCTATACTCTTTGTATACCTATGAGTCCTTAGGCAAGGCCTAAATAACAGAATGCATAAATGGAAATGTGGCAAGCAGAAACATTAAGCAAGTTGATATCTGAACATCCAAAGGTCAAATCCTAATTTTCTAAAAGGAGAATTGACTAGACTGTGTCTCAGGGTTGGCAGACATTGGGAAATAAAGTTAATGTTATAACATAAGGAAGAGTGCATTTTTTCTTTTCCTTCTTTTGGGAGCGTGTTTTAATATGTATGGCATGAGACATTCATTTTCTTTTCCTTTTTTGGGGGATGTTTTAATATGTATGGCATGAGTCATTTGTTTTCTTTTCCTTTTTTGGGGGGTTGCTTTAATATGTATGGCATGAGTCATTCATTTTCTTTTCATTTTTTGGGGGTTGCTTTAATATGTATGGCATGCATCATTCATTTTCTTTTCATTTTGGGGGGGTGTTTTAATATGTATGGCATGAGTCATCCCTTTTCTTTTCATTTTAGGGGGGATTGCTTTAATATGTATGGCATGAGTCATTCCTTTTCTTTTCCTTTTTTGGGGGGGTTGCTTTAATATGTATGGCATGAGTCATTCCTTTTCTTTTCCTTTTTTGGGGGGGTGTTTTAATATGTATGGCATGAGTCATTCCTTTTCTTTTCCTTTTTTGGGGGGGTGTTTTAATATGTATGGCATGAGTCATTCCTTTTCTTTTCCTTTTTTGGGGGGGTGTTTTAATATGTATGGCATGAGTCATTCCTTTTCTTTTCCTTTTTTGGGGGGGTGTTTTAATATGTATGGCATGAGTCATTCCTTTTCTTTTCCTTTTTTGGGGGGGTGTTTTAATATGTATGGCATGAGTCATTCCTTTTCTTTTCCTTTTTTGGGGGGTGTTTTAATATGTATGGCATGGTCATTCCTTTTCTTTTCCTTTTTTGTGGGGGTGTTTTAATATGTATGGCATGAGTCATTCCTTTTCTTTTCCTTTTTTGGGGGGTGTTTTAATATGTATGGCATGAGTCATTCCTTTTCTTTTCCTTTTTTGGGGGGGTGTTTTAATATGTATGGCATGAGTCATTCCTTTTCTTTTCCTTTTTTGGGGGGGTGTTTTAATATGTATGGCATGAGTCATTCCTTTTCTTTTCCTTTTTTGGGGGGGTGTTTTAATATGTATGGCATTAGTCATTCCCTTTCTTTTCCTTTTTTGGGGGGGTGTTTTAATATGTATGGCATGAGTCATTTGTTTTCTTTCCCTTGTTTGTTAATCTTCCTTGCAATCTTTATAGTAAATGTGTTTAGTGATAGTTGCTCTAATTTTGTAACATTTTTACAATTTGATACGTAAGAACAAAATACACCAACCAGCAACTGACCTATTAAACATGATATGATGGTAGTGAATAATTATCCATGAAACTGAACATGATTAGATTAGTAAAGGATAGTAGCTGTAGAGCCTAGGCAAGCAGGTATAAGTGCTATGTAAGCCTTAGCTCTGAAAACAGGAAATGGATATACAATTCTGCTGTATCCCTAATGGTTTCCATCTGAAATGCTGAGACCCACTAGAGCGAGTCCCAAAATATAGAGACTGATTGGCCGAAAGATTGGACTTATATGTACTAAGTCCGTGATGCCACTTCCCAGAATATTCCCTTTTTTCCAATGTATGGCAATCTCAGAGCTGGTATATGTAAATTTGTGTGTGTGTGGGGGGGCTTGGACCCCCTGCAAAAAGAAGTTTAAAGTAGAAGAGTGACTTTCGAATTTTGTTCTTCTACCGTGTTTTTGGTCTTTTTTTTTTGGCTTGTCTGCACTCGGCATTTGGAGCGTTGACATTTCAATAGGGAGCCATTTCTAATATACACAGCAAGAATATAAGCAATAACAATTTTATTAACTGCCTCCAAACTGAATGAATTTTTATTGACTCATCCAGAAATGATTGAAAATGTGAGTGTGAGCATGTGTGGTGGGGGGAGTATAAGTCTGGAATGTTTTTTATTTTGTGAAAGATGTTCAGGAAAAAATCCATGGAGTTGCATTTTTTAACCTGTCCTATTTTTTCACTTTAATTTTTGCTTTTACCAAATACAGATAATTGACTTCCATTTAATATGATACTTATAATCTGAGCAGAAACAACATCATGACAATGCAATCATGTACACATGCAATTTTATGAGTATTGTGAAACATGGGTAAAGTAGTCTAGACTTAATTATATTTATGGTTAATTTTAAAATAATGTCAGACTATGTTCAATTAATAAAATAGCTAATATGCTGATGCATTGTATTCAGTAGAAAGATCATCACAAGACCAATGTACACTTCTAAGCTACTTCATTATTGAGCACTGAATGAAGACTATACATAGGTTTGCAGGTAAGTATTAGGCAATCAAACATCAGACCATTTTAAGCCAAGATAAGAACCTTATTTAAAATTTCCCTCTAGCCTCAAGAAGGGCAAGACAAGATAGACTGGGAGAGAACTTGAGGCTACCCATTAAATTATCTGGGTTTACCCTGAAGGTGGTAAGTGTGCTACTCTGCTTGACATGTAGTGGAAGTTTGTTCCAGAGGTGAGAGATATGTTGGGATATGAATCTATCATGCTAACATGTCCTATTTATCTGCTGATGAAGATTTAGTTCCTTTGAGTATTTGATGTACCATTTGTTCTGCCAAGTAATAGGAAATCAAATAGGGCTGTATCTTTCATGGCACGAAAAGATAGACATAGATCTCCATGTTGAAGTCTGTAAGAGACTGAGTACAGAGAAATAGCTGCAAATGTCTCCTGATAACTAAGATTTTTGAGGCTTCTGATCTTTTTAGTTATGAATCCCTGAGGTCTCTCAAGTTGTGACATATGTTTACATAAATACAGGCTAAAACATGATTTACATTTAGTAATGGGTTTGATATGATATAAGTAAATGGGAATCAAGACTTCTTTGGATATAGAAGAGATGCCTTTGGAAATTAGATAGACCAGATAAAAAGCTTTCTGTACTATTGTGGAGACATGATGGTCAAATAAGGAATTATCAGCAAGAGTACCCAGATCCCTTACACCAGTGTCTGATTGGGAGCATACATCTCCTTTATGGTTGAGTGAAACTGTTTTGTTTACAAAAATTAATTATGCTACATTTTTTTACATTTGAGACCATTGTCCTTGCACTAGTTATTAACATGGTCCAAGACATGTGGGAATAATAAGTCAGTTGAAGATCAAATAACAACATGCAATTTACAGTAATCGGAAAACTTAGTTAACCATAAGTCAGAAGCCAGAAGTGCTTGTCTGAAGGTCTGAGAAATATATACCAAATAGGAGAGGGCCCAAAACTGACCCCTGTGGAACACCACTGGTAAATGTTTTGTTTTCAGAAGTGACACCTGCTACTCTGACCACATAGGTACTCTCAGGCAACCAGTTAACTATCCGTCATACAAAAGAAGTATTTATATTCAGATTTGCAAATATATCAATAATGCTTGCATGGGTAATAATGTCAAAGACCTTGGCTGTATGCACTGCATAACTACTACCAACTGCTTCAATTACTTTTTCTGATTAGTTAAGAGCCAGGGCCTTCCTTTGATAAAGCTAAATTGATGAGAATCCTGGGTTGAGAGATTTTCAATGTCCAGAATAACAAAGTCTGAGATAATGAACTCCACAGTTTTATACATGAGTGAGACTAATGGTTCTAGAGTTACCAGGGTCCTTTGTTGGGCCACTCTTGTGTAATGACATTTAAAAGGCTGTTGTCCAGGCTTCAGGAATGTAACCAGTGGAAAGGATTAGATTAAAGAGGTCAAGTAGCGGTTCAAAATGGCCATATTTAGCACTGATAATCAGGCAGACTGGTATGTTATCAGGGTCTGTGGATGATGCATTCTTAGCTGGTATGTTTTCAAGGCCCATGGATAAAGTATTTTTAGTGTTTGAGAGGGTTGTGAAAATTTGTTCCATAGCAATTAAAGGGGTGGCTGGGATTGTGGAACCTATGGGATAGCTATAACTGGGAGTGGAGTGAAATTTGCATTTAATTTGTTAGCTAGGATATTAGATATTAGATAGGATATTCCTTTGGGTCAGATAGTATAGCATTATTATGGACTAGCTCCAAACATGGGTATTAGTTCTTAACTTCCACACATAGTTAAAGAAGGATTAATAGCTTTTTGGGTTTTGGTGAGTGTTTTAAGTTCATACTCAGCTTTGAGCTTCCTAATGGTTCCCTTATGCTCTTGTTAGTTTGCTTAAGTGTACTCTTAAGGTAGGCAGAATGAGACACTTATAAGCATTAAACTGTTTCTTTCTCTTGCTATATAGTTTATTTATACAGGTATTGCAGCATAGGGGTTGTTTTTAAACGTCTCATTATATTTGCTGTGGATAGTGGCTGCCTTATCAATACAACTAATTAAGTGGGAGTAGAAGTCAGAGGCATAGGTAGCAGCTTTAGCAATGGGATCCTTCAGAGAAGGATTACAGCAGAATTTATTTAAGTCATCACATAAATGAAGATTTGCTTTGGAGAAGTCCCTAAACACAGAGCTATTTACAGGGAAAATATCACCAGTTTTAATGGAAATGTTTACTAAATTATGGTTTTATTTAACAATACATCATGATATGTATGGAGCTGTACAGGAAGTGGCCATATTTGTGAGGATTAGATCCAAGATACTGGGGCACCTAGTAGGATAGTTAAATATTTCTGAAAGAGAGTTAGCATTTATAATGTCAAGGAAGCATTGGCCATGCTGACCATTGGCAGTGTAGGTCAGCCAGTTTATTAATGGTTAGTTGAAGTCCCCCCAGTAGAAAGGTCTTAGGTTTAACAGGAATTCCAGCTAATGTGAAGGATAGTTATCATGCTCAGAAGAGGACATAGAAAGTGTGCTATAGCTAGATTTGAAATGATAATTAGTCTTATTTAAGGTGATTTGGACTTCAAGGAGTTCATATATGGTGTCCCAAGGAACCTGTCATGACATGACGATATACTTGATAAATACTGATACTCCCCCACAATTGTCAGTGGGTCTGAAGATGTGATAGGTATTATACCCAGGAACAGAGGGAGTGCTTTCATTGCTCTAGAATGTATTTCAGATATGTAAAGCAGCAATACAGATGTGCTCTTTCTTTTTATAGAAAACATGGTTACATAGATATGGGAGCACTTTTATTAATCAAAACTCCTGAATGTTACCTTCTGTTTTGTAGACACAGTTTGGTCAATAAGACAGATGATTGGCAGGATGTAAGACTGACAATCCCCCAGATTAGGGAATATGCCCCTTCACCAAGAACTGCGTCATCTTGGGGTTAGTATATATAATTAGCAGGGAGTGTGGGGGGGGGGGTCCTCCCTTAAAAAAAAAAAAAAAATATATATATATATATATATATATATATATATATATATATATATATATATATATATATATAATTCTTTTGCATGGTTGGAGGTTGTGCCCAAGGGCATGTTCATTAGGGCATCAATCCTTTTTTTTACCATTTGCAGTTAATAATTTTATAGTTAATCTACTGAAGTTTAGATTAATTGTATTCACAAAGAATTAAGTTTTCATAACATAATGCTTGCATAAAATAATGGATTTCTTCTCAAAAATGCTGCAAGACTTTGCAATTATGTACGATATCTTGTCGTTCAGTTTTCACTAAAGAGTTACATATGCAATAACTGATGTCCTCTTTTTTTATACATAATTTAAATTTTATCTGGAGTAGTAAAATACTTATGTAAACATTTCCAAGAAAACTTTCCCCGGAATATAGAAAATATATTTTTTGAAGATACTAACATAATTTTCTATCTTCTTCAGTTAAAGTTAGATGACTTATTTGTGCTCTGAGTTAATTATTAATAATTTTCTTTAACACAGAAGTCTATCCAGTCTTACTATTTTGTGCATTTTGGAGAACCAAGCCCTGAAATTCATTAACAATCATGTGGGTGCTGCGTGCCTCCTACATGAAGTAAGCAGATTAGCGTGATGAGCAGTAGCACTAATTGAATATGCATGCTGATCATTATGTCTACACAGATGCAGGCACCTTTCTGTGGCAAGCAACAGTGTTCATGACTATGGAATGGTGCTGGCATGCAGCAGCACGCAATGCAAACAAATGGATCACGTATAGGCAGTGCTCAGATATAAGCACACACTGTAGCTCACACATATTAAGAGCAAGTACAGGGGCACAATACAGAATAAGGGTAAGTGAAATGGGGAATAGGTACACAAAAATGTGATATAATAACTTAGTAATGTTGTAGAGGAGAAATGTTTAAAGTGTACTCATATCTCGCAAACAAATGTGATGAAAGTGTATAAGAAGCATTACGAACATAAAACCTGCAAGATTGATGTAATGATAATCACTGTAAAGGTCAATCCCACAGGTGTGGACATAAATAATAACAGACATGTTGAAAAAGGATGTGGATAGGGACAAAGCTGAACAACAGCTGTAATGTCAGGTAACTCAGAAATGGACATGTCTATGCAAAGAAATGGCAGTGGCATCAATAGGAAAGGGGGTCCTCACCTACAAGCATGTAATACAAAGGAAAGTGTTATATGGTTATTTAAATGATGCGTGGCATTCTAATAAACAACATACATAAGCGACCAATGTCAAGACTGAGCAGATGACATGTCAGGAGTCCAGGTTTGCCATTGCTGTTTTGCATGCATGTCTGACATACTGATACTGGATGTGCTTACATGAAATTATAGAGAAAAGTAACATTACAGCAATTCAGCAGCAACAGTACAATAGAAAGTTTTATAACAGAGGACCAATCTCATCTCCTGATGGCCACCCTGCATTCCATACAGGTAACACATTTATGGAATCACGCATCTATCAGTAAGCCACATACTGTAACAGAAACAATGACAATTTTAAACACGTCTAGAGGATAACATGTAATACAGGCCATAATTATCTTGTAAATAGGTAATGCATATGAGCAAGAAATGACCTAAGAAACATTTGCATCATGTCGTGTTAGAACACGTGCCTGAAAAGATATCAGAGAGATGCATAACAATCAAGGGTGCCACAGAATTGTGCATCTCTGTCGCGTAAGGAAGAACACCCCTGAAGGGTAGAAAGTAATATTGTACCATACAAGGTTTACTGATAACCTTCATGGTATGACAATGCACGGAAAAGCTGGCCCATGAGTGTGTGTAAGCCACTGTAGTCTGACAGACAGATGTTACCAGATTCAAACTCCTGCCTATTATACAAGGTGCTCTACAGACCCCTGTATTAACTGCTTGTGCCACATCAGATAACAATAGAGGCTGTCATAAATAAATTGAATGTGTGTGTGTGTGTGTGTGTGTGTGTGTGTGTGTGTGTGTGTGTGTGTGTGTGTGTGTGTGTGTGTGCCTGTGTGTGTGCGCGCGTGTGTGTGTGTGTGTGTGTGTGTGTGTGTGTGTGTGTGTGTGTGTGTGTGTGTGTGTGTGTGTGTGCCAGCACAGGAAGTATAGATATCATATGAACAATCAGAGTTATTCAGAATGCCAGACACAAGCTACACATGTTACTGTCCACGCAACACTTAGCATTGCAACATAACTGATTGATTTTCTTTGACAAGGAGGCTGTTTCCATCATGTAGGAAACATACTGTCCCAGAAGTGAACACCAGTATATCTGTGTAGGTGTGCTATAAATGCCAGTACTCAATACACATGCCACAGGAGCACTCACAACATGACATACCCCAAATAAACATGTCAATGCCATGCAATCACAACCTGTGATGATATATCATTTTCCAACTTAAACATGGATAACAGTAACTAGAAAAAAATGTTTTTTGTAATGGCATTACATTCATATAACATATCCTCTGTCAGGAATTGAACAGCAAGCACTGTGACTGTACTGACTAATGACACCTGGATGAACCCCAACCACCACAGTGGAAACCGTACAACTAGAATGACAATCCACCTATGCTAAATTATTATATCATCTGTATGTGTTGTAAACAATGTCTGGGATGAAAGGGATCATGGTGGCCTGTCACAATGTCAATGGACACAGTATCACCTTTGTACATGTCAGTTATGTGTTAGAGTATAAGGCCCAACAATGCTAACAGGAGCAGAATGTAGATGTTGAACACGTGAACATTTTACAGTAGATGATGCATGGATATTTCCCAGAATTAATGCACCACAGTAGAAATGTAACTACAAGTGTGACATAAGTGGTTATGGGAAGACATGACATCATGTTCTTCCTGTAAGGGATATGTGTGCCTGTGATTGCTGTAGTATGTTATCAACAGGCATTATGTTACATACATACAGATATTTTAAGCACTGTCAATAATGTCCGTCTCATTTGAAAATATACCAAAATGGTAGTTTCACCAATATGTGTCCAGGCTGTTCTTAACAATATCTAAAACTAGTACTTGCTTTAATTTAATTCTGTAGTCTATTCCAAGCATCAGCTACTGTCTCAGAGAACCAATTAGTACACTTCTCATTCCTATAGAATGCTTAGTTTTTGATATATGTATCAATATATTACTCTCCTGTGCCCAAATGATCAATCCAGTCATGCTCTTTTGCAGACATGCCCTGTCTGTAACACATGTGATCACACATGTAATCAGTTTACTGATTTTAAGTCAACTGCATGCACACTGTAGAACACCTCTGATGAAAAGATATATCTGAAAGATACAATATAAATAAGTATGGGCCTAGGATAGAGTCCTGTGGGACACCCTGACGTTAACCACAAATGTCACCTGTCCAGTAGATGTATGATACTTGTCATGTCCTGTTTGTAAGCCATGCAGCTATCCACCTTATCAAGAGTACATCAATGCCTAGTTTTCTAATGTATAGATTAGTTTTTGTGTATAACCCTATCAAATGCTGAAGTTAAATCTATATAAATACATTATTATACTTTTATAGAACATCATGTTACAGGTGGTAATGGATCTATTTTCAACATATGCATGCTAATGCTGATATATGGTTTCAAGTCCCAATCTTTCCAATTCTGAGAATAATTTATTGAGAATGACCAGTTGGCATAATGGCTAAGGTCTTTACCTCCCGTGCATAAGGTACGATCCTGATCTCAAGCCAATGCATGTCTGGAGTCTGTATGCTATCCCTGTGTCTCTGTGGGGTTCGTCCCACTGCCACAAAACATGCTGAGTGTTTCATCTCAAACTCACCAATGAATGGAGTTCTGGGCAGCATCACAGACTCTACATTCTTGCCTATGGGGGAAGAGTTGTACAGACCAACCACTTTGGGCATTTACTGGGGTGCACAGTGTTCTCAAGAAAGAAGAACACAGGTAGCAGTCTGCACGTTGTGGCAGGGCTAGCCACTTGACGATGTAAAATGTGGCTTTAGGTGATTTGGTCATGTTGACTAATGTTGCCTGGGCTGGCTGGTAAGTGAGCTGAGAACCCTCTACTCCAGCCTATGCCAGGAACCCATGGGAGGGGTGTATGTGCCCACCATAAAGCCCGGTATCCCTGGGTCAATACTGGCAGTGTCCAGTTGCCCACCCTGGGTTATCTGGGATAGGTCTGCTGAGTGAAAGCTGGATAAAAACCAGTCAACCTGCCAAATATGAAATAAGTGCACTCAATGTAGGGTCACCAATAGAGCACTGCTTGGAATTGGACTACATGATGTACAGAAGGAGCTGGATATCTTACTCTATGTATCCAAGATGGAAAGGCAGTGCAGCAAAGTAGGCAGTGAGTAATGTCAGAGACAGACTCATGATAATCAGACTCCAGTGTAATGATAGGGCAGTATTCATAATCACAGCCTATGCCCCACAGCAGGTAGTGAGGAAATGAGTGCATTCAGACAGCATGAATTGGGGCTGGTAATGGGTGACTTGAATACACATATTAGGACAGACAGAGCAGGCTATGAGGACTGCCTGGGTCCATATGGGTGGGGCAAAAGTAATAAAGAAGGAGAGGCCATTCTAGGCTTCTTTCTGGCAAATGACTTGATAGTAGCCAATACATGATTCAGAAAGAGAGACAGTTACAAGATCACATACAACAGTGACCACCATGCAACTCAGGTAGACTTCCTCCTAGTAAGGAAAGGACACTGGGAAAGAATCAATGATTACAAAGTCATCCCCAGTGAAGCAATTGGCACACACAGCATTAACCACTGCAAACAGGTTGCCATAATCAGCTGCAAACAATGGTCAGAGAAGGCCCTAAGGTTAACAGAGACTAGGCTGAAGACCTGGAAGTTGACTGGAGAGAAAGTACAACAGTTCAAGGAATTAATCAGGGTTTAGCATCCCAAGAAGAGGAGGGAATAGGTGGAGTTAAAGAAGAATGTCAGTGCCTCAAAACACCATGTGTGAGGACTACAGAACAGATTTGTGGCTGAGCTAGTTCTAAAAATAAGGTACATAAGAAAAGCTAATGGTGGAATGCACATGTCCAGGAAGTCATCAAAAGAAAGGAGGAGTGGTGAGAGATAGAAAAGATCGACCAGGCTAGGAAGGAATACTGGCTGGCTAACAAAGAAGCTAAGAAAGAAGTTGCAATAGCAATAGCAAAGAACAGGGTATCAGAGGTACTCTACCAGCTTCTGGAAAGTGAGTCAATAGGTGGCACAATGAAACTAGATCAGGTTGCAAAGCAAAGATTGAAAGATAAAGTAGATAGTCAGACACCCTTTATAAGGAATGCCAGAAAAACCTGCTCACTAGTCCATAGTCTATCAAAGGCGAATGGAAGGAGTATTTCCAGCAGCTTCTGAATGAAGAAAACCTCCAGACACCACCTAAAATGAGAGAAAAAGAGGAGCCCATCATAGAAGAAGTAAGAATAACACTAAGGAAAATGAAGTCAGGGAAAGCAGTAAGCTCAGATGAGGTCACAGCAGATATGATAAAATTCTGGGTGAGATAGGGGAGAAATGGATCCTAAGGATGCTCACAAGAGAAAGGTGTATCCCAGGTAACTGGAGAATAAGCACACTCATGCTAGTGTGTACAAGAACAAAGGGGACATCCACAACAGTGGACAGTACAGAGGTATCAAACTCCTGTGGCACTGCATGAATGTTCTGAAGAGGGTAATTGATAAATGGAAACATACAGTACTAGAAAGTAAAATGGGAGATGAGCAATGATATATGACCCGATATTTGCAGTGAGACGGATAGTTAAGATGAAGCTAAAGATGAGAAAAAGAGTCCAGCTGGTCATTCCTAGACTTGGAGAAAGCATACAATAAGGTTCCAAGAAAGCTGATTTGGCCAGTACTGTGGAGGTTTAATGTCCTAGAAACTTTGGTAGAATTAGTGCAGGCTATATACAAGGACCCGATGACTTGAGTAGGAACAGTGTTTGTTCTCAGAGACATTCCCAATGGGAGTGGGTGTGCACCAGGGTTTAGCTCTGAGCCTACTGCTGTTCATTTTGGTGATGGACTACATTATCAAACAGGTCAGAAGGGACAGATAAACAAAGCTCCTGTATGCAGATGATGTGGTTTTACAGGCAGACTCTGAGCAAGAACTTCAGCAATGGACATGGGAATGGAATGCAAAACTGAAGACACGCGGGATGAAACTGAATACAGATAAGACAGGTTTAATGGCAGCAAATGGGGAAATCAGAAGAAGCTGAGAATTGAGACAGAATGGAAAATAGTGGAACAGGTTAACAGCTTCAAGTATCTTGGAGGGTTGGTTGAGGAGAAGGCAAGTCTGAATAAGGAGGTCAAAGCTAGTATCAGAGGGGCTACAATCAACTGGCATAGAGTGTCAGTTGTAGCATATGACTGAAGAATGCCAAAAATGCTAAAAAGTAAGGCGTACAAAACAGTGCTGTGACCAGTACTACTGTATAGTACAGAAACCTGGGCAGCAAAGGCAGAGCAGTTGAGGAAGCTAAAGGTGATGGAAATGAAGTGCCTGAGAAGGGTGGTAGCATGCACACTGTGGGATAGATGAAGAAATGAGGACATAAGAGCAGAAGCCAAAGTAGCTCCAATTGCAGAAAAGATCAAAGAGAACTGATTATGGTGGTTTGGTCACATGTGCAGAAAATCAGAAGATAATCTGATGAAGATGATTCGGGACAGAAAAGAAGAAGGAAAAAGGAAATGAGGACATCCAGCAAAGAGGTGAAATGATTGTGTGGGAGAAGATCTGCAACAGTTGTGGATGAGTGTCAAAGAAGGCAGGAGTTTGGCATTGAACTGAGACAGATGGTGACAGTTAAAATGACACCCAGACCTAGTGTAGAAAAATGGGAAAAAGGGGGCTGATGGTGATGATGATGATGATATGACCTCCATTATTTTTACACAACATGAAAGTAAACTTGGGGGTCTGTTTGACTCTGGGCTTGTCCTACTTCCCTTTCCTTAAAGACAGGTTTAACAAGTGCATGTCTTAAGTCATGCAGAATCTCTCCATATTTAGATCACCTAGAAAATAACAGATACTGTACGTTCATGCTGAAGTGCTCACAGGTTATTATTAGTAATTCCTTCTCCTCCATGTGCTTTGTTTGGATCAAGTTTGCATAGCTCTTTTTCAAATGAATGTAATTTGATTTCAGTATCTGAGGTTATCTGGATGACACTAGGACAATTAATCACCCCCATTGTGGAGCCAAATTGTTTTACATAAGATTTTGTAAATATATCTATAATCTGTTGTGTCTGAGTATACACTTTAGAATCTAAACAGTTTATCAATTTATATGTGTTCACTCTTATCACATCTTATAGGTTCATAGGTTCATAGGTAGGTACTAGGCTATCGGCCCAAGGGCCTAAGTAAGCTTAGCAAACAAGGTTCCCTGGCTTACGCCACCCAAGAAAGTTAATTTCCTGTGCCCCTGTCAAGGAGAGCCACAGAAGTGATCCCTGGGGTGTATTTCCTATTTCCCATCCACTCATCAAGATTTTTCTTGAAGAGTGCTAATGAAGAACTTTGCTTGACATAGATGGGTAGCTTGTTCCAGGGTATAGGAAGTCTCTGGGACAGGAATCTATCCCTCCAGCATGTCCTGTTTATTGTGGTGACAAGGTTTAGGACCCTAGAGTGTGTAGCTTGGAGGGATTGGGATTTCTTTAGGTGTAGCATGTCATACAGCTCTGGGTTTGACATAGATTTATATGTTAGGCAGAGATCTTGTCAGAGTAGGTGACATGCTATAGAGTAAAGCTGGAGTTTGTTGAGATGGTCAGTGTAGGGCATCTGTTTGAGGCCAGTAATCCTCTTTGTGAGGTACTTCTGTGGACTTTCCAGCTGCTGCGGATGTCTTGTGAGGTACATTCCAAAAGGGGCATTGTACTCTATAATGAGTCTAATGAGTGTCAAGTAGAGGGGAACAATGACCTCTTTTTTCCTGGATAAGAACCCTTTTGTGATGAGGTGTGCCACATAGAAGGATTTCCTGACTACTGTGGCGATGGGATTATCAAAGGAGAGACTATTGTCCTCCTGGGTCCCAAGGTCTCCTATCACACATTCGGCATTAAGTAGACTGCCATTTATGTGGCAGTTCATGGGTACAGACTTTTTACCAAAGGGGGTGACAATGCACTTTTTGGCACTGAGCTTGAGGCCATGCCTCTGACACCAGACATCTGTCTTAGTGAGGCCCTTCTGTAGGATGTCCACATCATTTGGGGACTCGACTATGGCTCCTAGTTTGCAGTCATCTGCAAACTTTGTTAGCCAGATGCCTTCTGTGTTATCCTGTACTTCAGAGAAATAGATACAAAACAGGAGAGGGCCCAGGACTGAACCCTGTGGTACTCCACTTGTCGTTGGTTTGAAGTCAGATTTGAAGTCTGCAACTTTTACAGTGTGAGTTCTGTCAGTGAGCAAGTTGGAAACCCATCTTGTGACATAGGTATTTATACCTAGTTTAGTGAGTTTAGCTATAATTCCAGAATGGGGGATGGTGTTGAAAGACTTGGCGAGGTCAAGATAGACTGTGTGAACCACCTTACCCTTGTCTACGGCTTTTGTGACTGCCTCAAAGAAGTCGATCTGGTTCAGAAGGCATGATCTGCCTTTCACGAACCTGAACTGGGTGGGGTCCAAAGTTTGGAGGTTACCAATGTCTTTGTTTATGAGTTCCATGATGATACGTTCCATGGCCTTGCAGACCAGGCTCATCAGGCTAATAGGGCAATAGTTCCCAGGATCAGTGGTGGCTCCCCCTTTGTTGAGTGGGATAACTGTTGCTGTGCACCATTCAGTGGGCACAAAGCCTGACATGAGATTACGATTGAACATGGTGCTTAGGTGGGGAGCCAGTTCATGTAAAACGCAGCCTGGGATGCTATCTGGTCCCATGGATGCTGTGTTTTTGGTTTTAGACAGTGCAGGTTTTACCTGCATAGATGTGATTACAGGGACTCTGCATTCTTCCTGTATAGATATAGACCCTTTAGGGGGTGAAAGGGGGGTAAAGTTAGCACTGAACCTATCTGCCAGGATGTTGGCAATATCAGTTGGTTCTGTAACTTTTGTGCCATTGTGCTGTAACTCAGAGTACATCTGGGTTTTGCCATTGAGATTCTTGACATAGCTATAGAATGCTTTGTGGTTGCCCTTAGAATCAGTGGCAATTTTGTTTTCATAGCTAGTTTTGGAGGGTCTTATAAGGGATGTCAGCTTCTTACTGAGGCTGACCAGGGAGCTCCTCCATTCATGAGATTTTACTGTCTTTTACTCTCTTTTGCAACAGTTTCTTCCTTCTGTTGTAGAGTTTGTTTATAGCAGGGAATACCAGATTGGCTTCCTTTTTTTGGAGGATAGTCTTGGTTCTGTTTGGGATAGCACGATCCATGCACTTGTGTAAGTGCTTATAGAGTGCATTTGTGTAGGATTCAGCAGTTATAACTGTATTGTCCATCTGCATGGGTGTCATGAAGTTCACCACTTCTGTCTTAAGAAGCATGAAGTTGGCTTTGCAGAAATGTTTTTCCGTGGTTTCCTTAATGGTGGGTGGGGGTGGGATGCAGATATCTAGGGTGATTAGCTTATGGTCGGATCTGACCAATGAGGAGTTGACTTCAGGTGTGGAACACCGGTCACTCATGTTGGTAATGACTAGGTCTAGGATATTGTTCCCCTGGTGGGGGTGTGAATAAGTTGATCCAGGGCATTGGAATTTATGAATTCCAGAAAATGTTGAGTGAAGGAGTTGGTACATGAGTAGTTTTCCTAGTTAATGGTGGGGTAGTTGAAATCACTGATTATTAGAGTGTTTGGTTGAACCCTAAAATTTTCCAGTATATCAAGAAAAGAGGAGTGGGAATCCTGGGACATGGTGTGGGATCTGTAGCAAGCTACAATTTGGATTGCAGTTTTGCCCCTAGTTAGTTGCACTTGGATAACCTCAGATGCATTATGCTGCCCAACTAGCCTGGAGGTGTGGATATCCTTAACGAATATGGACACACCTCCGCCTTTGGTGTTCTGGTCCAGGTTAGATGGCCGAAAAGTGTGGTATGAGTTATAGCCTGGTAATCCAGGGGTGTTCTCTAGATCCTTGAACCAGGTCTCAGTCACTGCACAGATGTGTCTATATTATAAACTCAAAAGCTTACCTTATCGAATACCTAAATATCGATCCATTCTTATTGAACCGCATAAACACCGAATGCCCTAAACTGCGAAATTCAAAACGTCGAACTGTCATACTTGTCCCACCCAACCGCCCACTACATACTACCTATACAAACAAACTAAATTAACCACATACATACACTAATCAAAACCCTACCTCTAACCCTGAAATAAACTCTACTTCTAACCCTACACTAAATCTTACATATGCCACCATGTATGCACTTAACTTAACCCGCACCCTAACCCTAAGGTCCATAACTATCGCACACTTATCTTAAAAAGCTAAACCCAAACAAACTAAATAATCCACACGCATACACTTAACAAAACCCTACACTAAATCTAAAATACATTACTATCTATGCACTTACCTTAACCCTCACCCTAACCCTAAGGTCCATAACTATCGCACACTTACCTTACAGACCTATACCACAGAAGGCCAACCATGACGATTTAATGTTTCCAGTTTCACTCTTCTGGATGATCGATGTTTTCTCGGTTCAATAAGGACGGGTCAACATTTAGGGATTCGATAAGGTACGTGTTCGACTTTACAATATAGACCTGCACAGATATCGATATTCTACATTTTAAGGAGTGACTCGAGTGAGTGCATTTTGAGATTTAGACTTCTAGCATTGAGTAGCATTACCCTCAGTTTTTTCTTGCCTGTTCCTGTTACTGTGGTGAATTTCTCATTTGAACCTTGCCTAAAAAAGGCACTATAGGGGCGGCCAGACCCTTAGTCAGTATCTGGAACCCCAGGGGTGACAGGTGCAGGCCATCTCTGTCACAGCATCATGGTCTGTCGACCATGTCATCCCAGGTAAACAGATACTAGATCCCATTAGAATGACATCAGAAGCTTAGCCAATTGTTGAAGTTAATCATTTTGTCCTTGTACTGTGGTATAATTCTGGGCGATGGCAGGATGCTACTCAGAGCTAGGGTCATACCTGCCTGGGCTACAAGATCGGAGAGCTCTTCCATGTCTATTTTCATGTAGTTCAGGGAGGTATGTCTCAGGCCATTCACACCAACATGGACAATGACAGAGTCATATTTGTATTTGTTGTGGAATGACCTGAGTGCATGGGTTATGTGGTGGATCCTGGCACCCGTCAGGTAGCTGACAGTAACCTTCTCCTTGTTTAGCCTGGTGAGTGGGACATCAGTGTGCTTGACTATAGAGTCACCTATGACGAGTGTGTTGGGTACGTTGTTTTGCCTTATGGGCTGTGGTTTATTGGCACACTGAGTCTGTAGGCTATGTGTCATTTGGGTTGTGTTGGGGGGTAGAGGTTGCTTGCGTTTCTGCTTTGAAGGTCTCTGTTGCTTGAGCAGATTATTATTGAGTGAGAGGTGATGTTCTGCACCTGTCCTCATTAAGCTTTCAGTTATTGGCCAAAACATTATCCACCCCTGCAGTGCCTTTTTTAGGTGATGTTAATCTAATAAACCTTCCAACATAATAAATTTTACACAAGATAAACTAAAGGTGTTACTGCTCAATGCTACAAGTCTCAAGAAGAAGCTCCACTCCTTGGAAGCAGTCCTCACCCTGGAGAATGCTGACATGTGTGCAGTTACAGAGACATGGTTTAAAGCCATGGAAGACACCTTGGCAATACAAGACTGTAATGCTTTCCACACATTTAGGCCAGCTACTGCACTAGAAGGGACAAGTGTATCAGTCTAAATAAAAATTAAGCACATCTCAAAATTGGTCAGACGACATGACATGCTTGAGCTACTCCATGTCCAAATAAGCTTAGGTAAAATCCAATACTGCATCATTGCTACTTATGGGTCTCCATCTGTGCCCTAGTATAACCATACCACATACTTGAATGTACTGGTGTCACTCACAATTCAGCCAAACATCATATTTGTGAGTGATTTCAACTATACCACCATAAACTAGGATATATACACAACCACTAACCTGCAAGCTCAAATATTTCTGGATTTTGTCAGTGCAAACACCCTGATACATCTGGTCTGCACACCTACTAGGGGTGCAAATATCCTAGATCTTGTACTCAGAAATATGAGGGAACTTTGCACCACCCTTTTGTGTAATGCCCTCACTAGTCAGATCGGATCACAAAGTGGTAACTCTTAAAATAAATATAAAGGCTGAACTCCCAGCATACCCCAGAACCTTTAAGAACGTATCCAAGGCTAACTGCCTCCTATTAAGTGAAGGTATAGCTAAATTCCAAGACCCCCAGACTCAGAGAACATGCTGGCCTATGCAGAAGTGTTTACAGAAATCCTAGAAACAGCAGTACCAAATCAATATAAACTTAGGACAAACTCAAAAAACAAGCCCCCTCCCCCGGTAGACCCTCACTATAAATAAGTTGTACAAGAGAAACAAGAAAATCTAGTCCAAAAATAGGAAGGACTATGATCAAAAGACAAAACACTCCCTCATCAGTCTTAACAAGGAACTCGGGGAATTAATCAAATCCACCAAAGCTAACTTTGAGAGAACAATAGCATCCCAGGCTAATGATAATCATAAGGCATTTTTCAATTGTGTACACAACCTAAGGGAGCACCCAGGTGTGTGCTGAACTAATAGAAAATTAAACTTCCTATACTAAACTGGGGGATATTGCAGTATTTCCTGGCTGATAAATTTAGCTTCAATTTCATCCCCAATCACCCTGTTTCCCCCAGGAAATACTGTCTTCCATTCTCCAACAACTAGCACTAAAGAACCAGTCCTCAATGCACTCTCCTGAGCTAAAACCACTGCATCAATGGATCCTGATTACATCCCAGGATGTCTCCTAAATGTCTTAAAGCATTACCTGTCAGGCCCACTAGAAGCTCTATTCATCCAAATTTCCAGGTAGGCCTAGGGAATGGAGAACTGCAAATGTCATCTCTTTACACTGAGGTGGACTATCAACAGACTCAGGGAACTGCAGACCCATATGTTTCACAAGTTGTATATGCAAAGCCATGAAAAGAATTCCTGTGGGCCTGATAAACAAAGACAGGAAATCTTCAAACTGTGGACCCATCCCATTTCAGTTTTGCCATGGGCATATCATGCCTACTAAACTTGGTGGACTTCTTTGAGAAGGTCACTAGAGCCATGGATAAGGACAACATGGTACACAGTGCTTACCTTGACCTGGCAAAGGCATTTGACACAATACCTCTCTTGGGAATTATAGGCAAACATACAAATTTAGTCTGATGGATAGCCAAATGGCTCACAGATAGGAGACATGAAGTTAGCCTGATGTGTTTATGTACAGGATTTTCTTGTTTTTATTGTACAACTTATTTATATTGAGGGTCTATCAAGGGGGGGGGGCTTGGCTTTGGAGTTTGTCCTCTAAAGCTAGATATGAAAACAGAATTGCAGCAGATAGTAAAGACAAACACAAGACCTTCTATAGTTATGTAAAGAATCTCTACAGCACTACCCAGTTTTGCTCTGAGCTACTGCACAATGGTACCTCCTATACTGACCCAACAGATATTGCCAGTATACTGGCCAACAGATTCAGTGCCAACTTTACCCCCCCCCCACAAAGGACCAATCACAATACCAGTAGATTGCCAGGCACTCAGTATTACTGCTGCACAGGTTAAAACAGCACTGTCCAAGGCCAGGAATACAGCTTCTACAACACCTGACAATATCCTGGCTGTGTTCTACATTAACTACAGAGTGAACTGGCACCTCACCTGTGTGCCATGCTCACTCACAGCCTCACCTCAGGCTTGGTCCCTACCAAATTGTGCACTGCTACAGTCATCCCTCTCCACAAAGGAGGAGCAACTACAGACCCTGGGAACTATCGCCCCATTAGCCTGATGAGCCTGATATGCAAAGCTATGGAACACATCATCATGAACCTTATAAACAGGGATATAGGGAATCTCCAAACTCCAGACTTTTGATACCATTCTCCAATCAGGAATCATAGAAAGACTCACTAAACTAGGCATCAACCCCTATATACTAGGTGGGTTGCAAACAGGCTCACAGATAGAACCCACAGGGTGAAAGTAGCTGACTCCAAGTCAGACTGCCGACTAGTCACTAGTAAAGTCCCACAGGGTTCAGTCCTGGGTCCTCTCCTGTTTGATTTCTACTTCTCTGAAGTCCAGACCAACATGAAAGGACTCTGGCTAACAAAGTTCACAGACGATTGCAAGTTGGGCGCTATTATTAACTCCCCAAGTGATGTTGACATCCTACAGAATGGCCTCACTGAGACCAACGACTGGTGTCAGAACCATGGCCTTAAGCTCAATGTCAGAAATGTGCCATCATCCACTTTGGGAAAAGCCCAGTTCCCATGAATTACCACATTGATGGTAGTCCACTGAACACAGAAGGCATTATAAGAGATCTGGGAACACAGGTTGACAGCAACCTCTCTTTTGATCACCACATTGCCACTGTGGTCAGAAAGTCCTTCTACATGGAATTACTAAGGGTTTTACATCCAGGAAGAAAGAGGTCATTGTCTCCCTCTACTCTTCCCTCATTAAGCCAATCATTGAGTACAATGCCCCATTTGGCATGTACCTCACTAGACACCTGCAACAACTGGAGAGGCCACAAAAGTACCTCACAAAGAGGATCCTAGGCCTTAAACACTTGTCCTATATGGAAAGACTCAAAAAATTCCAACTATTCTCTGTCTCATATCGCTACTTAGAGGCGATCTCTGCTTGACCTACAAAGCCATGTCTGACCCAGCTCTGTTAGAAATGCTACATCTAAAGAAATCCCAATCCCTCCGCACCACACACTCCAGAGATCTCAACCTCATTACCACAATTAACAGAAAATGGTGGAGGGGCAGGTTCATAACCCAGAGACTGCCCATGCTATGGAATAGACTTCCCATACATGTCAAGCAGAGTACCTCGCTGACCCTCTTCAAGAGAAATCTTGATGAGTGGATGGGAAACAGAAAATTCACCCCGGGGATAACTCCAGTGGCTCTACTCAACACAGGCACTGGGAGCTAAGGTCGGGTGGCACTATGCCAGGGTAATCATATGGCTAGGCTTGTAAAGGCCCCAGAGCCATTAGCCTAGTATACACCTATGAACCTATAAACCTATAAACAACTTGAACTCATCACATTGCCTCACTGTCTCATTTGAGTACACGAGACATGTGATATAGTATCAGAAGTAGGTTCCTAAGTTGAAGCAACTCACAAACCATGAGGCATGAAGTAAGAAGTGGATAATGAATATACATGGGCAAACTCGCAAACAGGTCAGCAGTTATTCGCCAGATGTGTGATAAAACATTCAAAAGGTTCAAAATAACTACCGAGATTGACAAAATGTCTGAAATTGTAATATACCTTTTAAAAGTATTCAAAATAAATAGAAAAATGTTTGAAATAATTTCCAAAGTGTTAAAATGTATGAAAAGGCTAAAAGAACTAATTTTTTTCACAATGTACTATTTTTTCACATTAACTAAAACTTTTTGAAGTATCCAAAGTGCCCGGAGTATTTGTTATGTTAAAGTGAAGCCTTTTCAGAATGATTGTTGTGCATTTGAGAATAATTACATGTACATGGTCTATGCTTATATTTGAACGTATTGTGTTGTTATGGCAGAGGGATTTTGTAGTGGTGTTTGATAATAGTATTGCTGAGAATTTGTGACTGAGCAAGAATAGGATATTTTCATACAGGCTGCATTTTCTTAAAAAGACACACATACAAAGGCATTCATACTTCTTAATTTATCTGTCTCGGATGCCATTGAGAGGTAAAGTTCATTTGTGTATGCACCTGCCGTGTATGCAGGGGAGGGGGTGAACCGCGGGAAGACCCTGAGTGGTTACAATGTACATTTAGAGAAATGTGTAACCCTCAAATGAATATTGCAATGGAAAGGCACATGTTTTACACAAGAAATCAAAAGCCTGGTGGAACTATTGCAGCATATATTACTGACTTAAAAAATAAAGCAAAAGCATGCAGATTTGGTGATCTGAGAGATGAGTTGATAAAAGGCAGGCTTGTGTGTGGTGTTAATAATGATGCAATGAGAAAGATTTTGCTTCATGACAGTGATTAACATTGAGCAAAGCCATTGAGATTTGTCAAATATATGAGTTTACAGAAAAGCATGCGAAAATGCTTACAAATGAGAAAAATGTGCGTGCACGGTCTGTCAGTGCGAATGTTCATAGTGTACAACATAAAGCTAAAATAAAAAAGAAATATAAACCAAATGGGGCTGTAACACCCTACCTCATTGCTAAAGGTCGTAATTGTGGAGACAGTCATGAACCTAAATGAGAGAAGTGCTTATCTTTTGGTCAGCAGTGTCACAAATGTAAAAAGTGGAATCATTTCAAAAGGCTTTGCAATCCTAAAGTGGTACATACTTTTATTAAAAGAAAGCATCCGAAGAAGCAAGTAGATCAGATACAGAGCTGTGAGAAACTTTCTATGTTGAAGGCGTCTCTGTGCTTGATGAAATAGTTAACACAGTACATTATCAATTGGCAGCAAAGAGTGAAATATTTTGTACTGTTTGGATTAATGGGAAACCTGTAGAGCTTAAAGTAGAGACTGGATAGAAGTGCAATGTTATATCAGCACAAATGTTTGCCAGTGTAAAAGCTGGTGAGAAACTTGATTCAGCAAAGTGTGCAAAACTAATTGCTTATAGTGGTGAAGAGATTCAAATTGATGGCGCAGTAGTTCTCACATGCCATTCTGCTAGGAACAGCTATGACTTGCAGTTTTACGTAGTCAAAAGACACGTGCTGTCATTGTTAGGATTCAAAGACAGTTTGAGAATAGGACTGATTTCATTTAATAAAGAGGTCCACCATATAAGTCTGAACAATAGCGATAGTTTTACACAGAATATCTTTAGTGAATATGCTGATATTTTCACAGATGTGCTTGGCAAACTTCCAGTCACATATTCCTTGAAGTTAAACCATAAAGTAAGCCCAGTTGGCAGACCAGGAAGGAAGGTTCTGGTAGCAATGCAGAGCAAAGTAAAAGCAGAGCTTGACAAAATAATGAATTTACATGTGATAATCCCAGTAAAAGAACCGACTGAATGGATATTCTCCATGGTCATAGCTCATAAGAAAAACTCAGATGATATTTGAATATGTATTGATCTGAGAGATTTAAACAAATGCCTTAAATGTCCTCATCATCCGATGTGCACAGTAGAAGAAATAGCTGATCTCATGCCAAATACCTGTTTTTTTAGCCTTAGATGCAAAAAAGTTCATTTTGGCAAATTTCACTGGATCACAAATCTTCATTGTTAACTACTTTCAGTATACCATTTGGTAGATGCAGATTCTTGAGAATGCCACTTGGGATAAATTCTGCCACTAAAGTATTTCAATGTGTGATGGAACAATTTTTTTCAAGTTATCCATGTGCTTGCTATCATAGTAGATGACATTATTGTAGGGGGCAATGCTGAAGTCAAAGATGATCAAAAAGTTAAGAAAGCTCTAGACTGCTCATGAAGTAAATCTTAAACTTGAATCCTCAAAAGTGTAAATTCAAACTGAAAGAAGCTACTTATGTGGGTCATTTTTTTACCAGTTCTGGCTTATGACCAGATCCATCTAAACAAGCAGCAATTCTTGAGATGCAAGTTCCAGAGAATGTCACATCTTTACAATGTTTTCTTGGTATGGTCAACTATTTAGCAAAGTTCATCCCAGACCTGAGTGAGCTTTCAGCACCCTTATGTGAGTTGACTCACAAAAATGTAGCCTGGTCCTAAGTGGAATAACATAAGTTCATAGGTTCATAGGTAGGTACTAGGCTATCGGCCCTAGGGCCTATACAAGCCTAGCCATAACAATTCCCTGGCCATTATTTCCCACAAATATTTACTTTCCTGGACCCTTGTTTAGCAGGACTACTGATGTGATCCCCAGGGTGATTTTCCTATCTCCCATCCGATCGTTAAGGTTCCTCTTGAAGGGGGCCATTGAGGCACACTGCCTGTTGTGTGGGGAGCCTATTCCAGAGTATGGGGAGTCTTTGGGTCAGGAACCTATACCTCCAGCATGTTCTATTCATTATGATGACAAGGTTAAGATCCCTGGAGCGTGTGGCTCGGAGGGATTGGGATTTCTTTAAGTGTAGCATGTCCAACAACTCTGGGTTTGATATGGCCTTGTATTTTAGGCAGAGATCGCCTCTGAGTAGGTGATATGCTACACAGTATAGCTGTAGTTTCTTTAGACGGTCAGCATAAGGCATCTGCTTTAGACCTGTGATTCTTTTTGTGAGGTATTATAACTGCAAAAAGCATTTGACTTTCTGAAACAGAAAATTGCCAGTCCAGCCACAATGAGATATTATGATGTTCACAAACCTATAACTCTTTCGTGTGATGCTTCAATGTATGGTATTGGCACAGCATATCTTCAAGAAGGCATACCAGCAGACTGTACACCCAGAATTTTAACTCAAACTGAAGTGCAGTATGCACAAATTGAAAAAGAGCTTTTTATTGTTACTAGTTCTTTCACTAATTTGGAGCTTTTACCAGTAGTGTTTGCATGTTCGAAGTTCAATAATTATATTTCTGACAAACCTGTTTAAATGGAAACTGATCACCAACATCTAGTAACAATTCTGAAAAAGCAAAAGACCAGGTCCAGGCAGGTAGAAACAGTCTTTAATAACCACGGTTTAAAATCGCTTTAAAACATCTATGTATAGCGTGTAAGAATATTTACAATATGCTCAACAAACTGAATCAGTTAAATAGTTTAACAGCGTGTAAACAACTTACTATGTACGCTCAAAAAATAAAATAATAACTAGAAGTAAGCGCTTTCGTTTGTCTTAAATGACAAACTTACTCTGACAAAAAATACCTCATTTCATTTGCTTTTTAAAATGTAAAAGAATGTAATTACTTAATTGGATGTATATAATCATTTGCTAATCCCATCAATCAGCCCAACCCCAAACTCAGCTTCAATCCAAAAGAATTCCAAATACATCTCAAGCAATGCCATCCACTAGGCACAACCCCCCCCTTTTTTCAAGAAAGAAATAAATTCAAAGATGTGTTACACTCCAAACATTTCCAAACGACTTGTAAGACATGAAATACACATTTGAAATGTATATAATATATATAAATAAATAAATAAATAAACCTATGCAGTAGTATTGCTTGAACACTAACATTTCAAAGCTTTTAGTTTTAAAACACTGCCCAGTGATAACATGCCATTTAAGCCTGGCCACAAGTGCGCACCTAAACGGATTTGCCATTTTAACTCCATTTCTTCCAGAATGAACTGCCATGCCCCTCCTCTTCTACTATGATCTAGATAATCTAATACAACAAATCTAAATGAATGTGTACTGTTTTGAGTGATATGTTTTTATTATGCATTTATTATCATTACCATCTCTTATAGCTCTAATATGTTCTCCTATTCTTTCTTTTAACTTGCGCTCCATTTTTCCTATATAAAAACAAGTACAATGAGTGCATGAAGCACAATAAACAACTTTTGTAGAATCACAACTAATTTTACCCATTATATTGATATTACAATTGTTAATGGTTGTTGAATTTGTTTCTAAAATGTATTTACAAAACTTACATTTACTACATTTAAACATGTAACCTTTTGTTTTAGTTCTAAAACTGGTTTCAAAACATTTTTTAAGATTGTAGCCTTTTCTATAAAAAATAGATGGAAATTCACCAATAGTTTTTCTAATTATTGGATCATTTAACAAAAAAGCCCATTTTTTTATCAAGATATTCCCGATCATATAACTATCAGAATTGAAAGTAGTGATGAAACTATTACCAAAATTATTTTTACTACTGTCATTATCATCATTACTATCAGTTCTATCACTAGATGTCATTCCTATTCTCCTATTAGTGTCTCTATTTTCATCATCAAATGATGTATTAATATTGTCTAATAAAAGGGGGCTAAACTGTCCATTTTCTCTTTTATGGATAACTTCTTCCATGATGTCATTTATAAGGGCCTCTGGGTAGCCCCTTTGCAAGAACATGGTTTTCATTAGCTCACATTCCTGTAAGAAGCTTTCCCATCTGCTCACCATATGTGACGCTCTTACAAATTGCCCTTTTAACACAGCCCTCTTTTGTGTGTATGGGTGGCTACTATTATAATGTAATAAACTATTGCTATAAGTTTTTTTACGAAAAATTTCCGATAAAAAAGTGTTGGTTATATAATCTTTTTTTTATGAGAAAATCCAAATAAGACATTTGATTTATATCCCATTCATCAAGAAATTTCAAAAAATTAGTTGTTTGATTAATGTATTCCATAAATTCATTAATTTTAGTTTCTTCTCCATGCCACAAAATAAAAATGTCATCCAAGAAGCGCAAGTAGATAACACAATGCTGAAAGAATGGAGAATTGAAAATAAAACATCTTTCCCATATGCACATAATGTTAGCATAGAGCCCACCGCAATGGGACCCCATAGCAACAGCAGTACTTTGAAAGTATAACTTTTCGTTAAACATTATATAATTATTTTTAAGTACTATATCAAGTAGTTGATCATATAAATTTATGCTATCCTGAAGTAAGTCTTTACTATATAAATAATCATTAAACCATTCTATACCCACATTATGGGGTATAACTGAATATAAATCTTTAACATCTATGGTTATAAATATATCTTGTTTCCCAAATCTAACTTAATTCATTCTCGATAGAAAGTCCCATGAATCTTTACACAGATGGGCTTCTCTCAGCACATATGGTTTTAATTTCTCATCTAAGAATTTAGCTATAGGATTGGTAATAGACCCTTGGGCATCAACAATAGGTCTCATAGGTGGTTTGTTGCAATCCTTATGAATCTTTGGAACTCCAAATAAAACTGGTGCCCTGGGCTGCAACACCGACATAAAATTCAACTCATCTATACTAATAGCCCCTTCAATAAATAGATCTTATAACGTGCCCATAATTCGTCTGTATGCGCCATTCATTTCATTGGTAGAACTGCTAGTATAAGTGTCACTGGTAATTATATTCTCTATTCTATTAATATAGTCATTGTAGTCAAAAATGACCATCCCCCCTCCCTTAACGGGTTTTACAAGTCTGATGTTTCTGATGTTCATTAACATTTGTAAATTGTCTGTTTCCACTTTATTTAAATTATATTTCTTTTTATGTTTAATGTCTATTGCGCAAATATCTAATTCACACATTTTTTCAAACAGATGTTTTAAAGTGATTTTAAACCGTGGTTATTAAAGACTGTTTCTACCTGCCTGGACCTGGTCTTTTGCTTTTACTGGTTTGGAACTCTCTTTGTGGCTCGTTTGACTGATTGAACAATTCTGAAAAAGTCAATATATACAGTCTGAGCATGCTTGCATGATGTTAAAATTGCAAAAGTAGAATTTCAATATTTTCTATACAAAAGGCAAATTTCTATGTCTTGCTGATGCTTTGTCGAGAGCACCCAGACAAACAACAGAATGGCATGACTATGAGAAAGCAGACTTTGAAGTCATGGAAGTCAAAAATGTTTCCTCATCACATTCTGATGATCTCAGAAATCACACACTGAATTCTTCAGAAGCTGAAACATGTTGTCAGTCAAGGATGGCTAGCATGACAAACTAATTTACCACTTGACATACAGAAGTATTTTCCTTACAGAGATGAGCTCATGATGGAAGATGGAATCATCATAAAAGGTCCTAAAGTGGTAATTCCTACAACTTTACAACAGGAATATGTCAAAATCTTGCATTGTGGCCACCAGGGTACTGATTCAACTAAAAGAAGGGCATAGTATTATGGTATTCTGTGTCAAAAGAAACTGTGTGAATGAAAACATCTAAAGGATATGACCGAGTGGGAATTGTCAAAAATATTTGTGAAGAACCGAGATCTTACATCATACAATCTGATGGGATGGATTTCATAAAGAATCGAAGACACATATTGTCAGTCTCTTAACATGTGACGCAGCAGATTGCCTGTGCCAGAGACTCTATTTCTCAGAGCAACTCTACTCTTCTTCAAATTCCAGAGGACAGTATATCTTCTTCAAACAATCCTGATATAATCCCCAAAGTTCCAATTGTAAAAGACTCCCAGGAGGCTGTCCCTGTTGCTAAGTCCAGTCAAAGATTTTATGTGACCAGATCGGGTAGAATTTCCTGACCCATTTTGAAATACACCATGACTTGGAGTTGAATTCATTTGTTGTAAATGTTGATGTGATGTCTAGCTTGTAAAATATTTTGTTCTCCTATTGCATGTCAAACAAATCAAAGAAGGAGGATGTAGATCATTGTGTGTATTGTAACTAGTCAGCCACTGTAGCTATTTAGAATGTCCATATAAGTTACTGAGCATGTGCAAGTTCAGTGCCATTTTGTATAGTCAGCCAGAGTGAATGCAGGCATGAATGGAGATGCACATGCGAGTGTGTTTGAAATAATGAGTCAGTCGATTAGCTTAAATATATTTTCCAGTTACAGATCCTGATGTGTTTATGTACAATAAACAACTTGAACCCATCACTGTGCCTCAGTGTCTCATTTGAATAGATGAGACATGTGACAGGGTGGCGGAGGCCACCTCCAACAAGAGGGCTTCTTCTAGTGGTGTCCCACTCGGTATTGGGACCTCTCCTGTTTGCAATATGCTTCTCTGAAGTCAAGGTAAATGCAGAGGGCCTTAGGCTGACCAAAATCTGCTGATGATTGCAAGCTGGATGCAATCACTGAATCCCCTACAGATGTAGATATCCTCCAGGAAGGTCTGACACAGACAAATAACTGGTTCTAGAACCATGGCCTAAGACTCAGTGCAAATAAAAATGCATAAACACACCCTTTGGGAAGAAATCACCCCTGCAAGTTACAACATTGATAACACTACCCTAAGAGTAGACCCAGTGGTAAGGGACTTAGGAACTCAGCTTGAGAGTAACCTGAACTTTGATCACCATGTGTCCATGGTAGTGAGAAAATCCTTTTATGTGGCACAACTTATAAGTATGAGCATAGCATTCAGATCTGAGGAGATCATAGTCTCACTATACTCAGCCCTCATTAGACCAATAACTGAGTACAATGCACCCTTCAGCATGTACCTGACCTGACATTTGCAACAGCTGGATTGGCCACACAGGTTCTTCATAAAAATAATATAGGGCAAAAATAATATGTCCTATGTGGACCACCTCAAAGCCCTGTCACTGTATTCGGGCTCCTACAGACTACCGAGGGATGATCTATGCTTACCACACAAGGCATTCTCTGATCCATCTCTGATGGATCTGCTACACATTCACAAAACAAACAGCACTAAAATTATCTGATCTAAGGATCTAAACCTCATCTGTGAAATAAATAAAACATATTGGAGAGACAAGTATGTGTCTTCAGAGATTACCACTCCTCTGGAACTGACTCACCATTTATGTGAAACACAGCTCTTCTCTTAGCATAGTCAAATGCAATTTGGACCAATGGGTGGAGAATCAGAAATTCACCACTGGCTTGTTGTCTGTGGCCCTTGTGGACAGGGGCAGTTTGTAGATGCCCTAAGGCACAGACATTTACTAAAGTCATTCTAGCCCGTGGTCATTGATAACTGGGAAAATTAGGGCATGAATGGCTAGACTTAACCTAGTATCCTTTTATGATCCTATGTTTCATTCATAGCTTGTTACTATAAGGCTGTGGTGTCCAGGTCCAGGGATGTGATCATTCCACTGCATTTTGCAAACACTGGGCTGATAATTGAGTGTAATGCCCACTTCAGTATGTACCTGTCCAAACATTTGAAACAACTTGAATGCCCACAGTGCTCTCTCTAAGAAACTCAAGGCATAAATCATAACAACTATGAAGACAATCTCAAAGCATTGCCTCTCTTCTCTGGCTATTAAGGGGGTGATCTCTGCCTCACAAACAGAGCTTCAACAAACTCTATCCTGTCAGACCCACTGCACAAAAGATCTTAGCATCAACATAAATAGAGCATGTTGGAGGGAGGCATAAATATCACAGAGAATACCTCTTGTTTGGAATTGTCCACCTCTACCCATAAAGCAAAGTACTTCTCTTACACTGTTCAAATGTAATATGGATGAATGAATTGGTAACTGCAAATTCATCTGTGCTTAGTACTCTTATCCCCCATGGAAAGGGACAACATGTACATTTTTCTGCTCATCTCTGGGTTATTTGTACTTAAAACGTAAGGGCTAAAATTTTCATGGGAATAGGCTTCTAAAGATCCTCATGGACTATTAGCCTGGTAAGTACCTTTGAATCTATAAACCTCTGCAGCTATAGTGCAGAGAGCTTGGATAATTTAATCAATGTAAGGTTTGCAGTCTTGCTTAATGGAGGTAAACACTGATATAAATCTTTGCTTCAACAGTATAATTGTGATTTTCAGAAAAGTACACTGTCTTCCTGTTGCTGACCACCTTAAGAAATAGAAATGTCTCCTAACTACGAAATAACTACACTTTCCTATAATATATAGCCTAAAATGGGATTAAAGATACAGCACGGTTATTATATTAGGTGTTTTGTATTTGGATAGCTAACATTCTTCATTTGGTTCCTATTTGGATAAATAACAATTTACCAGGTTTATGACAATCTGAATACAGTTATTTCTTTGTTGGCAAAATTATACCATTTAGTTGAGTGGTGCTGGAGAGACCAGCTAAGATGGCTGCCTAAATCCAAAGCAATGAACAGGCCTATAGAAATCTGGATAGTTTCCAGGGAGGAGAAAAACAAAACTGAAAGAATAATGAGGGAGCAAGAAGAAAAGGATGAACAGATGGTGTTTAAAGTTGCAAGTAAAGAGGAGCAATTGTGCATTTTGTTTGAAACTTTTATCAGAATAGACTAGTATGTGAACTTCTTGAAAGAAATAATTGCAAAATAACAATCAGAAGTGAAAAAGCTACAAGGAAAATTGTACGATTTGAAAGAAAATAAAGCAGCAATTAAAGATGAACTGCAAGAACATTTCCAAAAGAAATAATAAAAAAACAAGAAGAAAATATGAATGATTTTGAAAGTCACATAAGAAGGAACAACATCAGGCTACATAAAATGCAAGACATACAGAAGTAGTGAGAGTTGACAACAGTATACAGGAGCAGTTTGCAATGCAGCTGGTACAGGAAGAGACTAGTGTTATCAAGAAAGCAAGAGAAACTAATACCGAGGTTACATAAAATGGGACAGCAGCAAACAGCAGCATAAAGTGACACAGGCATGTTTTGGCATGCTTTCATCCCTTTGCTGTAAAAAATCAATTAAACCAAGTAAAAAGACTTAATGTTATCTCATTTGCAATGATGTTTGCTGAAATGGTTGAGGATTACTCTGGAACATTCTATAGGAGAAGGAAAGCTATGCTGGAGGTATTAAATAAGAATGAATGGAAGAGCTGCATGTCTGAAATATCTTGCTAGTCTGGAAGTACAGCAGGAAGGGGAGTGGTCCAGACTACACAACACAGAGGGCATTCAATGTTCAAACAAAATTATCACAGACAGGTAAACAATACAGGCATTAAAAATCTGAATTACCTGTGAGACATAGAGTTGGTGTAGGAAAGGAGATGCAGAGATACTGGGAGGACATGCAACATCAGATGCGAAGAGCCCTACAGGGAAGAAGACATTACCAGAACTTGCAGACATGCAAGTAGAAAAATGAGCAAGATATAAAGACATTTCTAAAGCAACTATACATGAGACAAGAAAGTGGAGGGGGAAGTAAGTGAAAGAGCTATGTCACAGTAAGAAAAGACTGAGTCTTTCCCAAGGCAAATCTTCTTCTTCTTTCAGCTTTTCCCGATTAGGGGTCACCACAGCGGCTCACCTGTCCGCTTATGATTGGCAGTGGAATTTTACAGTGTTGAGTTGTCAGCCCGGCACCCAACCTTCCACAGAAGGCACACACATGCACACACTCACACCTAGGGCCAATTTAGAGTGTCCAATCCACCTACCTACAACATGTCCTTGGGATGAAACCAGATCACTCAGAGGAAACCCATGTGACCACAGGGAGGACATGCAGACTCCGCACAGAAGGCACCCCAGCTGAGGACTGAACTGGAGAACTTCTTGCTGTGAGGCAGCAACACTAAGCACTGCACCATCGCAGCTGCCCTAGTTTTCCCAAGGCAAGTAAAAGCACAAAAACAGAGAAAGAAGCAGAAAGGGAAACAGAAGGGAAGACCTGTATGTAGATAAGAACACAGTGCACCTGATGTTTCATGTGACTCCAAAGTGAACTGCTGGACATCTGAGGACTAAACAAGCTGGATAAAAACATTAATGCTGAATGGCAGATTCAAAGAGGTGAAAGGCAGGAATACAGAAGGGATGAAAGTGACTACAGGAAATGAGAAGAAATAAGTGGGAGGAATGTACACTGAAAGACAGATGACTTTGGCAGAGTAGAAAGGCTGTATTAAATGAAACAGGGAATTACCTTCTGAGACTCAACCCAGACAACACAACATCAAAACTTTTTATAAACAATGGGTAGAACTGAAGAATTTCCCAGGTCAGTGATGGCAATGCAGTCAGTGGGGGTATAAACAAAAGCCTCCAAAGTAAGCAATATATTTTCAGAACTAATTAATCATGTATAATAAACTGCAGTAAACATAAGCTTAATATCTAAGCCTATGAGGAAACAAATGATCATTGCTATTGTAACATCTGCTGGGCATGAAGATAAATGCATATGTGGGGGAAGTGGAAAAGAAAGATAAAGAATGACCCACTGGCAAATGTGAAATAAAAGAATGGTATTAGACAAATAGCATAGAAGAGACTTATAAGACTGCAAAGAAAGAAAATAATGCTGGACAATCACATAAATGAAGCTAGAGTACTAGACCAGAGAGTAACAGTAGAGAATGTAGACCAATGAATGAGAATGTTGTGATATAAAATAATTTTGACACAACTACTGGGATGGCATTCAATGTATTAGTGTGAAGGCCTGCTGGAAGGGAACAAAATAAAGTTTTAAAGGGCCCATGTCCAAAGCATACCCAAATACATGCAAGAGACAAAATGCAGGGATCCAGATGCTGCAGAGGAGGATAAGGTGGTCTAAGAGTAGGCAACCATCAAAAAAACAATGTTCAGCTTAGAAGGTTGGCCTGAATGAAGGCTTATACCAGATGGTAGCAATAGGGAAAGCTGGGAGGTCTGGGCGAAAACAACAAGGAAAATACAGACAAGTTTATGAACAATGGGGTTTCATTAAATCATACGAGAAGAAGGTGAATATGAGAACAGTTAAAAGGGGATGGGGAGACATTGCTGTTTTACATGAAACAAAACTGGAGCTCAGAGAAGATACTGTTTTGACTATCTAAAGAGAGAGAGAGATGAATAACATACAGCGGAGGGGAAAATGGGAGTATTTCAAAGGGGACTTAAGAAAACCATAGAGAAAGTACTAAAAATGGGATAGGCAAATGGATCACTTTTCAGGGAAGGGTAGAAGGTGCAAGCTGGACAATAGGAAGCATATGCATCAAAAAGAGATGAGGATGCATTCTACAACAGCTTTTTTCCTAACTGGGCAGAGACAAATAGGATAGAGATAATGGAGAGACTGCAATGTCAGCACAGAACCAAAAAAGACAAGTTGCACAGAAAAAAAATAGGGTATATAACAAAAAGATGAGATAAGATCTAAACTAAGGAATTAAAACAAGATGATGGTTTGACACATGGAGGGAAACATCAGTCAGTAGGGGATATACCTTCAAATGAAACATTTTGGTACAGGTAATTGGTTAATGGAAAGAGTGGAAGAAATACAAATACAACAGTGACACATATTAGGCCATGCAGCTGTGAGACTTAAGGAACGTGTGCAGGAACAGAAAACAATGAGAAGGGGGTTGGGGCAGGCTAACTATATGCAAAAGGAAAAAAAGAGGGCAAGCAAACACTGCAAGGATTAGTAAGAAGAAAACTGCTACATATGAGAGTAAAAAAATATGAATGGAACAAGAGAATAAAAATATTACAGAACAAAAATTTTAACAATGGTACCAGAGATACTACTGGTGGATAGTCAGTTATGCACAAGGTAGACAGCTAGCAAAGAAGTACAAGAAGAAGGTGGCAAAGATAGACAGAGACAGAGATGTATAGATAATGTAGAGAGAAAATGGAAAACTGAAGATGATGAGCTAATCAGGAAAACAATTAAAAAATACTACATGAAGCTTTACAGGCAACAGAGATGGGCAGAAGTATAAGAATGGAATTGAGGAAGGAATATAAATGGATATATACTGGAGGATGAACAAACAGACAAGCTAAATGTAGAGATGATAAGAGAAGAGGTAAGCAAAGCCATATGGAAGGTGAAGGAAAGGAAGCCTGGAGGGCCAAATGGATTCTCCCTATAATTCTACAAATGAGGAAGGAAGGAAATATGAAAAGTCCTTCAAGAAGATTACTAGAGAGTACAGGACTCAAGCAAAACATATAAAAGTATACAGAGGGCCAGGAAAATCATGATACTAAAAGGGGTAGCAAGGAAGGACGTGAGAAACTGTAGGCCTATCTGTTTGATTAATATAGGCATCAAGAGTTTGGTAAAGGTATTATCAGGATGACTGGATGAAGTATTGCCAAAAATAGTATAAGCAAGGCAAAATGGTTTTGAGAAGTAAAGGAAAGAAGGGAGGGAGGGAGGAAAAAAGTGGTGGAACTGCTGATATTTATTTTCAGGGAAGAACAGAAGCAGGAAGAAAAAAGTGGGATTGTGCTGTTTGATCTGCAGATGGTCTTTGATATGGTGAAGCATGATTCCTATGAAAGACGCTGTAGCAGAAGCAGGTAGGGAAAAGTTCATAGGTTGCATATAGGCTATACACCAAAACCCAGACATTATAGGTTCATAGGTTCACATGAAAGTAGTAGGCAATCAGTCTGCAGATCACCACAAGATTAGCCAAAACTACCTATTCAAAAATTCTTCCCAGTCTCAAAGAGGGCAAGACAAGACTGACTGGGTCAGAATTTGAGGCTGTTCATCCAATTATCTAGGGTTACCTTGAAGAAGGCAAGGATGATACTCTGCTGACATGTAGCAGAAGTTTGTTTCTGAGGTGAAGGATAAGTTGCAATATGAATCTCTCACACCAATGGGTCGTATTTATCTGGAAATGATGGTTTGGTTCCTTTAACAAGGTATTTAAAGTACCATTTGTTCTGTGAAGGAAGAGGATATCAAAGAGGGTTGGATTTTTAATTATATGAAAGTGTAGACACAGCTCTCTATGGAGGAGTCTATAATAGAGTGAGTACAGACATAGGGCTGTCAGTCAGTCCTGAAAGCAAAGATTTTTTTTTAAGGCCACTGATCTTTTTAGTTATGAATTTCTGTGGTCTCTCAAGCTGAGTGATATGTTTAAATAAATGTTTTTCATAAGGTGCACTATATTCAATAATGTATCTTATGACACTTGACTAAAGAGAAACTATGATTTCTTTAGACCTGGTGGAATTATTTTACTTATTTATTTATTTTTATTTTACATTTGTTTACCGGGAAAGTCCGACTGGGCAAAAATTGCCCTTTTTCAGTGGAGGCCCATGGAGAAAACCTCCACATAGTACATCACAATACAAAAAATATTCAAAACAGTTACTACAAAAGTACACTTTTGGAAACTTGATTAGCTGGACAGAAGACTTTCTGAACCACTGCAGACACAATGATAAGGCAATAAGAAATTATTAACTAAAGTACCTAGCTCTTTTATAACAGTGTCTAATTGGAGGGGTGTATCACCTATATAATATGCAAAAATGTTTTGTTTACCCCAATAAACTATACTACATTTCTTTTACATTTAATTTGAGAGCATTGTTCTTGCAACAACTGTTAACATGACCTTATCATGCAGTTGCAATTGTGAGGCACTGGAAGATCAAATAATAATAGTCAGTTGAAATATTCATACATGGAAGAGTATTTGAGGAGACAAAGTTAGCGAGAGGGACCAGAGAGGAGTGCCTGCTATCTAATGGCCTGTTCATGCATATAATCAAGGAGCTGGTAATGGAGGTCAGACAAAATTATCAAGCCTGGATGAAAAGGAGGGCATATAATCTCAGTTTGTGTTATATGCAGATCAATCCACATTAACGTTAAAGATTCTGGCTATAACAGTGGAGCAATACTGGAGACATATGAGAGGTTTAGGGGAAGTGGGACACAGGTGCAACAACAAAAAGACTTTGGAAGTAAGATTAGGAATATGGAAGATGATGGGGAATAGATGAGAGAAAAGAGGCAGAATTGTCCAAGTACTTTGGGTTCTATGTTGGGATCATGGCAAGAGAGACAACAGAAAAAAATCCTACAAGAAGTTGTAAAAAAGAAAACAGATACTGTCAGTGCAGGATCGGGTGGGGGGCCTTGGTGAAGAGATTTAATTATTGCAAGGATGATGACTGCAAATAATCTTCCACCTACTCCACAAAATACAACTAGATTACAGGGACAAAAGGCTACAACAAGAGCTAAAAGACAAAGAGGACTGGTTCACTAAAGCCAAAAAGTAAAGAAGGAGCAAGGCAAAAAAATGAGAATGAATAGGCAAGTGTTGGGCAATCATCTATACCTGCATATACACTGACATGTGACATCATTCTCTGGATTGAAGCTGAAGAGAACGAGGTTAGTTAAAACAGAATAAGGGAGAGACAGGCATGGAGAACTTTACTAAAGGACATTAAAAAAGTGGCACTAAAAGAATTGGGATGCATAAAGTGAGGTGAAGACATACCCCTCAACCTCTAAGAGCAAGAAATATGTTCAAAGTCATAAATAACAGGGGACAAAGGCCCAAAAAGATGGCCAATTCTGAAATACTGCTCTTGCAAACTTAGTTGAAAGAATAACAGGTTTTGCATTAGTGTGATTTTACAAAGGATATGAAGTTTAAAACTCCCATATCTGTCATTATTTATGGAGTTTAGTCCTCAATGATATGCCAAAAAACCCCACAATTTTTGGAGAAACAGACCAAAAATATGAGGCAAAATTTGGACATTCTGAAATTATCTGGACAGTTGAGAGGTATGGGTAAAGGGAACCTCAAAAATATGTGGGATAGAAAGGTGAGAGGCAAAGATAAGGAAGGAAAATGAAGAAATCTAAAAAGTGGGGTGCCTCATGAGCATGATTTAGCTTGAAGAGAAACGAATGGTTGGAAAAGGAAAGGTTTAAAACAATGGACAACTTAATGCAGGAATACAGAATACTAGAGGACCGATGGTGGAACAATCTGCTACTCAGAGAAACTGAGAAAATAATACAGGAAGAATAAAAGGAGAAAAGAAATGCTGGAAAGAAAAGAAGATGACACCCTTCAAGTAAAGTGGATTGGGAGGCAAAGTACCAAGCAGATCACGAAGACCTAAAGGAAAGAATGGACAAGAACAAACTACAGAAAAAATGGAACCGGAGCTATATAATGAATTATGTAACTAAACAATATGTCTATGACACTTCGTTGAATGGGTATTCAGCAAATACCCATTCGTTGAACAACTATTTATTGAAGCCACTCTTCATCAAATGGTAGATTTTAACTAGGGCACACAAGCAGTTGGCCAACCAAGCAACTGCAACCCCCCCCCCCACAAGGTTTAAAAACTGCCAAGGGGCTGTGCCCCGCAACTAAATATACCAACTCTGAGATTGCACTACAGTGGGGAAAAAGGCAAATTCCAGTGGTGGCCAACAGCTAGTTTGCCCTAGTTAAAATCCAGTTTTCAATGAAGAACAGCTTCGATAAATAATTATTCGACAAATGGGTATTCACTAAATATTTGATGAAATGATATAGAACCCCAAACAACTAGCTCCGGGCTGGGCTCCAATACACATATCAGCCGTAAAAATAAAAGGAAGCGCTTTCACCCAAGCTAATCAGGACTGAATAAGTATATAAAGCTTACAACAAGGAATAAATAACAAAAGTTAAAATTATTACAACTCTAATTGTTTTAATTTTTTATTTATTCATATGTATATGACAGGAAGTACAATTTTGGTGGGTATTGCTTTAAATGCACCGTATTGAATTAATTGAACTTAACTGAATTGATGACATAATTAATTCATGTTTTATTTAAGGCACTGTTTTTGTGGAGTATGTTGTTCTGATGAAGTCCCTATTAGCTCTGACAAAAGTGCTTAACGAATATATTTTGTCTTTTACCGTCTCTTATTAAAAGTTCTCAAGTTCTAAATATTTTCTACTTCCACCTTCATTTTATTTTTATGGCTGGTATGTCTATTGCAGTCTGACTCTGGAGCTAGTTATTTGGTTATAGAAAATGGACAAGCCTCAGGAAGTAGAGAAAATGCGAAGGACTTGGGAAAAGGATGAAAGGTAAATGGGAGTTGCAGGAAATTGAAAGAAGGCAATTAAGACAATAAGGCAAATGCAAAAAATGCAGAAAGTGGGAGATCAAAGCTCAAGAATATTATATAGGTGGTACCTAATCCACAGTAAATGTGCAAAAGAAGGCAGAAAAGAGGATAGTCATAACTCTCAAATGTCCATCTCGAACATTGTGGAACATTTCTTCATATAATGTAGAACAAATAAGCAAAATGTGGAACACAGTACAGCTTACTATCAACTTCAACTTAGAAGTTCACAGGGTGGTTAAAATGTGTATTAAGCATTATTTTGATGAATTAATTTGATTCTAATTATTTTCCTAGAATATTAGCTAAAAATATCTTAGTAATGAATGTATGACAGGCCCTTTCAATGTGGAACATTGAGGAACATGGACTTTTTAAGACTCAGAATGAGATGGTCCTCATAATGAGGTACCCTTGAGAGATATGTGGACAGTGGGTACTGGATGTGCCAGGAGGAAGAGGTAGGTATGTGCACATCTTCTGGGACTGTATGTGGGCACAAGAAGACTGGAAGTAGGCATGGAAGATTTGGGAAGATAAATTTTGAAAGGAAGCAAGTACAAATGGCATAAAGTAAGAGGACAATATCTTAGAAGAAAGAGAAATGAGCATTATCCGACTGCTGTGTGCAGAAGTTAAAACTATCATCACCTGGAAGAGGGCAAATCAGTACAGGAACATAAATTACAAAAAAAGTTCCTGGTCATGGGGAAAAGATGGCAACAGCTGATAAGAATGAGGAAGCTATGATGAATACACAAATGCACAGACGACCACTGCTTTTTTTTTCATAATAACTGCTTAAATAATAAAGACTTTCTTCCTATAGTATAGCAAAAAGAGCTTTCTTTTTAATAGTGAAACTAAATTACTGTTAGCTTTTTTTTCTCAGCAGTAATTTACATGTTGCTGGAAGGAGAGTGATTCTATAAAAATGCTCAAGAAGTGTATACGGTGTAGTTTACTTTTAACAAGTCGTTAAATCATTTCTCTCTCTCATGGCAAGCATTTAGTCCGTAATTAAAAGAAAGATGTACAGTTTCAATGTTGTATCAAGGACACAGCTTCTGAAGATAAAAGACCGAAGTGAAGAAGTGACAGAATAAGCTATTTTGCAAGTAGAAAGCCTCTTAAGCACATCAACTCAACAAAAGAAATAAAAAAACAAGCTGCGCTCTGGGGATACACTGTTGTGTCTGTTGGATAAATGATAGATGGACAATGGAACACTGACTGTTAATCAATGTTTCTGGGATGATGCTTATGAATATTCTGCAGCTCAGGTCTACAGATGGATGAGCACACTATTGTGACAAATGGTAAAAGCCCCCTTCACAGAACCCCATCCCACAGCCATTAGTTTAAGCAGAGGCCTTTGTCACTCTAAAGATGAGTGAACTATAGTTCTTAACGTTAAAACTTTATAATGAAGTATTTCAGATTACTCATACCTAACTGGTTATCTGATCCAAACATGCCTGAAATCTGTAAGCTGGGAATGCATGAATGGTAGAATCTAGCTATTAGAAAACACAAGGATTTTGTGATCATATGTATCTTCCATACAACTATTTTTTTTTTGCTTTGAACTTCCACCCCTCCCCCTCACCTCTGCACTATGCTCTTGCTTTACATACCACCTGATCTGTCTATTCTATGGTCTATCAAATCCATAGGTAAGTCTTTCAGTTATTACATGTATTCCACATACTGTTGAATACTTGTATGGTAGTATGCTATATCCAGGCATTCTTTATATCTCTTGTCTACAAGGGTTCTCCTATACTTTCTGATCTTATTCATGTTTGAGAACAGACTAGCTATAGATCAGGGCATAACTGGTATCATGACAGAGCCTGCATCTCCTATTTTGCTTTGTACAGCCTCTATTTAATGAAGTCACAGCATGATAATAACAGTAGCTAGGATACCATACTAATGTGGACAGCACCATGTCTCAGTACTGTAACTGTTGCTTCACAGCATCAGCATTTGAGGTTTAGTCCTCATTTTAGTCCCCGCATGCCTGAAATTTCCATGTTCTGCTAATGTTTGTGTTACTTTTCTTCTGTTTTCTCCTTGAATTCCAATTTTCTTCCCCCAAACATGTTGCTTCATAAGTTACACCTTTACAGCTGTCAAAAAGCATCTTTCCAAGCATAGAATTGCCTGTTGTTTTATAGAACATATTTTTTTCTGTATCATAACTAGATCGAGTTGTTTTGGCCCCAAATTTTGTTCTTCATTCTTTTTATTAATAACTTTGTGCAATGCCAGTATCACAGCCAGTGAGGTTTGTATGAGGAGTGATTATTGCTAAATGAAAACTACTATTGCTAACTAAAAAAAAAAACACTGTATTGAAAGGGAGAACTGAAGAATAATTGGTTGCAAAGTTATATAACAGGATCCTGATTTGAAGGCTCCATGGGTGGGTGGTTTATTCTGTTCTTGGCATTCACCGGAAGTGAATTAGTAGGTGATACATGCATCTCAAGTGAGACATAATGGACATTTTGTACTGCTATTAATACTAGTCTGATGAAGTCTACTCTTGAATGATCAACGAAAGTATGTACTATTTTAAAAGACTAATTCAGCTTTAAAGTAGCAAGAAAACAAGCTCACTGCTGAATGAAGGCTAATAAGGTGTTGGGCTAACAGTGACTATAACATTTGTAAAACTATCATTATGTATTACATTGTTTTACTGGTTACCAGAGTCAGTGAATCAGTACCTAATAGTGACTATAATGTTTGTAAAACTATCATTATGTATTACATTGTTTTACTAGTTACCAGAGTCAGTGAATCAGTACCTAATAGTGACTATAACGTTTGTAAAACTATCATTATGTATTACATTGTTTTACTGGTTACCAGAGTCAGTGAATCAGTACCTAATAGTGACTATAATGTTTGTAAAACTATCATTATGTATTACATTGTTTTACTGGTTACCAGAGTCAGTGAATCAGCACCTAATAGTGACTATAATGTTTGTAAAATTATCATTATGTATTACATTGTTTTACTAGTTACCAGAGTCAGTGAATCAGTACCTGATAGTGACTATAATGTTTGTAAGACTATCATTATGTATTACGTTGTTTTACTGGTTACCAGAGTCAGGGAATCAGGACCTAATAGTGGCTATAATGTTTGTAAAACTATTATTATGTATTACATCATTTTACTGGTTACCAGAGTCAGTGAATTAGTACCTAATAGTGACTATAATGTTTGTAAAACTATCAATATGTATTACATTGTTTTACTGGTTACCAGAGTCAGTGAATCAGGACCTAATAGTGACTATAATGTTTGTAAAACTATCATTATGTATTGCATTGTTTTACTTGTTACCAGAGTCAGTGAATCAGTACCTAATAGTGACTATAATGTTTGTAAAACTATCATTATGTATTGCATTGTTTTACTGGTTACCAGAGTCAGTGAATCAGTACCTAATAGTGACTATAATGTTTGTAAAACTATCATTATGTATTGCATTGTTTTACTGGTTACCAGAGTCAGTGAATCAGTACCGGATAGTGACTACAATGTTTGTAAAACTACCATTATGTATTACATTGTTTTACTGGTTACCAGAGTCAGTGAATCAGTACCTAATAGTGACTATAATGTTTGTAAAACTATCATTATGTATTACATTGTTTTACTGGTTACCAAAGTCAGTGAATCAGTACCTAATAGTGACTAGAATGTTTGTAAAACTATCATTATGTATTACATTGTTTTACTGGTTACCAGAGTCAGTGAATCAGTACCTAATAGTGACTATAATGTTTGTAAGACTATCATTATGTATTACATTGTTTTACTGGTTACCAGAGTCAGTGAATCAGTACCTAATAGTGACTAGAATGTTTGTAAAACTATCATTATGTATTACATTGTTTTACTGGTTACCAGAGTCAGTGAATCAGTACCTAATAGTGACTATAATGTTTGTAAAACTATCATTATGTATTACATCATTTTACTGGTTACCAGAGTCAGTGAATCAGTACCTGATAGTGACTATAATGTTTGTAAGACTATCATTATGTATTACATGGTTTTACTGGTTACCAGAGTCAGTGAAGCAGTTCCTAATAGTGACTATAAAGTTTGTAAAACTATCATTATGTATTACATCATTTTACTGGTTACCAGAGTCAGTGAATCAGTACCTAATAGTGACTATAATGTTTGTAAAACTATCATTATGTATTACATTGTTTTACTGGTTACCAGAGTCAGTGAATCAGTACCTAATAGTGACTATAAAGTTTGTAAAACTATCATTATGTATTACATCATTTTACTGGTTACCAGAGTCAGTGAATCAGTACCTAATAGTGACTATAATGTTTGTAAAACTATCATTATGTATTACATTGTTTTACTGGTTACCAGAGTCAGTGAATCAGTACCTAATAGTGACTATAATGTTTGTAAAACTATCATTATGTATTACATTGTTTTACTAGTTACCAGAGTCAGTGAATCAGGACCTAATAGTGACTATAACATTTGTAAAACTATCATTATGTATTACATTGTTTTACTAGTTACCAGAGTCTGGAAATCAGTACCTAATAGTGAGTATAAAGTTTGTAAAACTATCATTATGTATTACATCATTTTACTGGTTACCAGAGTCAGTGAATCAGTACCTAATAGTGACTATAATGTTTGTAAAACTATCATTATGTATTACATTGTTTTACTGGTTACCAGAGTCAGTGAATCAGTACCTAATAGTGACTATAAAGTTTGTAAAACTATCATTATGTATTACATTGTTTTACTGGTTACCAGAGTCAGTGAATCAGTACCTAATAGTGACTATAATGTTTGTAAAACTATCATTATGTATTACATTGTTTTACTGGTTACCAGAGTCAGTGAATCAGTACCTAATAGTGACTATAATGTTTGTAAAACTATCATTATGTATTACATTGTTTTACTAGTTACCAGAGTCAGTGAATCAGTACCTAATAGTGACTATAACATTTGTAAAACTATCATTATGTATTACATCATTTTACTGGTTACCAGAGTCAGTGAATCAGTACCTAATAGTGACTATAAAGTTTGTAAAACTATCATTATGTATTACATTGTTTTACTGGTTACCAGAGTCAGTGAATCAGTACCTAATAGTGACTATAATGTTTGTAAAACTATCATTATGTATTACATTGTTTTACTGGTTACCAGAGTCAGTGAATCAGTACCTAATAGTGACTATAATGTTTGTAAAACTATCATTATGTATTACATTGTTTTACTGGTTACCAGAGTCAGTGAATCAGTACCTAATAGTGACTATAATGTTTGTAAAACTATCATTATGTATTACATTGTTTTACTGGTTACCAGAGTCAGTGAATCAGTACCTAATAGTGACTATAATGTTTGTAAAACTATCATTATGTATTACATTGTTTTACTGATTACCAGCGTCATTGAATCAGTACCTAATAGTGACTATAAGGTTTGTAAAACTACCATTATGTATTACATAGTTTTACTGGTTACCAGAGTCAGTGAATCAGTACCTAATAGTGACTATAAAGTTTGTAAAACTATCATTATGTATTACATCATTTTACTGGTTACCAGAGTCAGTGAATCAGTACCTAATACTGACTATAAGGTTGTAAAACTATCATTATGTATTACATCGTTTTACTGATTACCAGTGTCAGTGAATCAGTACCTAATTGTGTCTATAATGTTTGTAAGACTATCATTATGTATTACATCATTTTACTGGTTACCAGAGTCAGTGAATCAGTACCTAATAGTGACTTTAATGTTTGTAAAACTATCTTTATGTATTACATTGTTTTACTGGTTACCAGAGTCAGTGAATCAGTACCTGATAGTGACTATAATGTTTGTAAAACTATCATTATGTATTACATTGTTTTACTGGTTACCGGAGTCAGTGAATCAGTACCTAATAGTGACTAGAATGTTTGTAAAACTATCATTATGTATTACATTGGGCCAGATTCACGAAGGCTTGCACGGAGTATAAGAGTAGTGTAAGGCAGACAGCCAGTATGTCTGCCGTGCGATCCAGCAACAGCCGGCAGGGGCGTGCATGAGAGCTCCTAAAACTACTCTTGCACGGACAGTGTTATGTCATGCAAATTACCTCATTTGCTGCTGAAAGCTATGCAAATGAGGTAAATTTGTGATCCAGGAAACACTAACCTGTCCGTGGAAGAGTAGAGGTATTTGCAAAAATGTACTCTGTTGGTAACGGAGTACTGTTCTGCAAATAGCAAAACGGAGCTATGGCAGCTCCAAATAAAGGATGCATCCAGTTGAGGAAGCATGCCAATGGCCAAATATAAGGCCATTGGCATTTTTATCATTTGAAAATTAATAAAAATCAAAATTTGTTTTCCCCGATCTCTGATGTTTAAGCGTAGTGCAGCGCCACGCAAACGTGCAATGCTTTAAAAACCAGAAAATAAATAAAAAATAGCCAAAAATAGGCATTCTTATTAAAAATATTATTCTGCCATGCAGGTGAATGGCAGGCTGAAGACAACATGGCTACTGAGTAGTGGTTGCTAAGGGGGGAAGCTCAGTTTGAGAGATGTAACCAAGCATTAGTAGGCAATCCTATGCAAATGAGGATAAGGATAGTGAATCCCAATTTTCCCTGGCATGTGAGCCATGTCCCTAGAGTGTAAGTGTAGGAGTAGGGGAGTAGTAGAGTAGAAGATAGGTGACATCATGAGGGGGTATGTATGAAAGACTGTAAGCTTATTGGAGCAGAGTGGCTTGTGTTTGCTGTGAGTTACTCAGGATTGGAAGAGGCGTGTCTACAGTTGTCCTAGCTGAAACCCAGAAACCGAAGGTGTACACCGTGGATATCACTGAAATTTCTTGCAAACGTGCTTACACCGTGTGCGTGTGTGTGCGGGCCTGTAAACCAGTCTAAGCCTGTGTGCGCGTGTGTGCACCCGTCTAAGCCTGTGTAAGCCTGTGTAAGCCTGTGTGCATGGATGTGCACCCACCTAAGCCTGTGTAAGCCTGCGTGCACACATGTGCGTTCATGTGCACATGTTTGCGCTTGTTTGCGCGGCGCTGCCCCTTGTGGAAACAGAAAGGGAAAAGGAAGGAAAAGAAGTAGTAGGAAGTTAACCAAGGAGAACTAGCAGAGCTGCCAGGTGAAATAAATCAGAATCAGCCAATTACACAGGCAGTACACTAGCCCAGCCCAGCCCAGCACTTAAAACTCTGCAAACAACATTCCCCCATGTTTTTCTCAAAAACACTGCAACACTGCAGTATACAAAGAGAGTGAAAACTTAAAAGCTTAACTCAGACAAAAAATGTTAGGGGCTGCCATTGCTATTATAAGCCAACATGTGCAAGATGCTGAGGGTGGTGCCATTGCGAATGCTGCTGAGCAACCCACAGTGAGGAGACGGAGAAGAGTGTACAGACCCAGGGTAACCTACCAGGGGCTACATGAGCTGGAGATAGTGGAGCGCTATAGAGTGGACAGAGACCTCCTGCAGCAAATTGTTGAGCTGTGCAGGCCACGCCTCACACACAGAACCAACAGAGTAGAACCCATCCCAGTGGAAACCAAGGTATGTGTTGGCCTAAGAATACTAGCAACAGGTACCTTCCAGAGACCAACTGGTGATATGATGGGGATTTCACAGGCATCAGCATCCAGGGTACTGCACCAGTTCCTGAATGCCATGTCAGCACATGTCGGTGATCATGTATATTTCCCCAATTCCCGTGAGGCATTGGCCAGCAATATGCGTCTCTTCCAGCAAATAGCGGAATACCCTGAGGTAGTGGGTGCAATTGACTGCACGCACATACACATCAAAGCACCAGCCGGTGAGCGGGGTAGGGCCTACATCAACCGCAAGGGCTTCCCCTCCATCAACTGCCAGGTCATGTGCGATGCCCAGGGCATAATACTGAATGTGTGTGCTGGCTGCCCTGGAAGCTACCACGATTCCCATATCTGGCATCTGATGCAGCTGTACCAGACATTTGCCAATGGGGACATCCCTGATGGTCACCTAGTGGGGATGCTGGATACGCACTGGAGCCGTGGCTGATGACACCCATCAGAAATGCACACACACCTGAACAAGAACTCCATAATGAGGCACATGCACAAACACGAAATGTAATCGAGCATGTGTTTGGGATGCTCAAGTCACAATTCCAGTGCCTGGACACATCTGGTGGAGCCTTGCAGTACTCACCAACTACATGTACCCAAATTGTCATGGTATGTGCCATGCTACACAATATGATCCTGTGAAAACAGCTGCAGCAGGAACAGCATGGGGCAGGGCCAAACAGCCCCCCACCATTGCCAAGGCCATCACAGGCAGAGCGTGACTCGGAGGAGGAACAACCTGAGCCTGCCCCAGTAGGCAGAAGGAGGCATGCCCAGTATGCCTTGGCCTTGGCAAAGAGGCAACGCATAGCACATACACTGGCTCAGTAGGAACCCTGGAAATGATACCTCTCTCTGACTCACACATAAAATAAAAGGGATGCCTAACTTGACACTACCTGTTTTCAAACATGTATAGGGAGTGTACTATGTGCATCCAACATAGGCAGCCCTGCAGCACCACCTGAGGCATGATTGCCATGTTTTAAGCAATATAAAGCAGTGCTAAGCAGCTTTTACCACTATTTAGTATATGTAAACAAAATTGCCCGTGCTAACTAGCACAACTTCGGGCAACATTGATCAATGTTGGGCAGTTGGGCAAAGTCGGGCAAAGTTGAGCAAAGTCAGGTAAACATGCTCATATTTGCTTTACTGTTCCTTAAGCAGTCTGGTCTGCCCAGCATGAAAATAAAAAGCAGTGACAGGGCTCGAACCCAGGATACTGTGCACTATAGTCACAGTACTGAACCACTAAGCCATGACAGCATTTCACTGGCACAGACACAGCAGGACAATTGTACACTAATGCAAACACAAAGAAATGCTGTATCATGCCCCTAAAGAGGCATATGGGTAACCTCCCCCACAGGCCTATGCAGACAGAGAACAGCAGGCCAGGCGGTGTGATGTGGGTTGGGTAGGCTATGAAGTCGCAATCTAATATATGTGACATTGGACGCTAAGATCTGTAGTACAGTAGTATGCCTCAAGCCAGTATGATAGGCAACAGTACAGACTGAAATGGTGTACCTTACATAGCAGTGCAGGCCTAGCAAATGTGTATAAGTGTCAGGTGAACCCCTCATCCTATGTACACCCACAGTAACAATCAGGTGTGCCCCCGGGTAGAAATGTACAAAGAATAGCTGTCCCCCTGTATGTAGAAATGTTGATAAGTCTATGCAAAGTGTCTCATGGAAGCCCTGCAGGCACAGCATGATCCCTGTTGATTTATGACACAAAGGTGAGCCCTGCAGTAAAAATACAACTTGATTTTCCACACACATATAGTATAAATGTCTATACCGGGCGTGCTCACACACTTCAACAAATGTAGTGGATTTCATTCAGCAACACACTGAAAGGTCATACTGGGCATGCTCACACACTTAAATAAATGAAGCAAATGTCAGGCAACAACATACTGAAAGGTCATACTGGGCATGCTCACACACTTAGGCCATGTCTGAGTACAGCAGTGGGCCACACATATCTGGCAGTTGCATGTTTTACCCCAGGAACCTGTCACTATTCACCAATCCTGCCTTGTGCACACAGTTATATGAAAACAGACACATATAATATATTGGAACCCTGTCATAATCAAACTATGTACCACAAGTACTTAAGTTGTTCACAGAAAGTGAAAAAGCAAAGAAGATCAATAAACCTGCAATCAGTATCATCAATAAACAATGTGCACTCCAAATATTATCCAATCCATGTTCTGGCAAAAGAATCTGTGAAGGAGTCCATAGAGAACCATGACACTTCCTTCCGCTATGTCATAAATAGCAATGTACACTCATATATGTCCTGAGTCAGTGCAAACTGTAAATGACTGACATTGCCAACATCCTGTCAGACAGGCTCATACATACATACCCCCTCTCACTGACAAAAGGCCCTATCATCATACCTGGAGATTGTGAAAGCACAGATATCACATATAGAATGGGTAAACAGCTCCTTCCAAACCTGAAAACATGGCATCTATGGGATTACATTGTTTCCCTAGCTGTGTCATAAGTGAACTCCAGAACAAACAGACCCTGCACCTGAACAGTCTGTTGAGCCTCACCCTCTGTACAGGATATGAAACTGTTGAATGTGTTACAGCAACATTTGACACACTCCACAAGTGTTGGTGCACAACAGACCATGGGAACTATTGTCTTATAAGCCTATTAAGCCTGATCTGCAAGGCCATGGAGTCCATCATGATGGAACTCATAAACAGAGCTATTGGGAGCCTACAAACACCCAACCCTACCAATTTCGGTTTGGTCATGGGCAGATCATGGTTCCCAAACCTGCTAGACTGTTTTCAAGGCAGTCACCCAGGACATACATCAATGAAATGAGCTACACATGTCCCACATAGACCTTGAAAAGCCCTTTGCCAACATCCCAGACACATGTCGTATCCACAAAATCAACAACCTGTGCATAAATATGTCTGTCATCTGATGGATTGCCAACTGGGGCACAGATAGATCACACAAGGTAAGAATTGTGGTCTCCTGTACAAGCTGGTAACAACTGCTGTCCCCCATGGCTCAGTCCTGGGACCCCTCCTGTCTGGTGTATACTTTTCAGAAATACAGTCAAACACACGAGGGCTATGTTTAGCAAAGTTTGTGGATGACTGCCAAAAGTTGTCATAATCGATGTTTGGGACAACAGAGACATCCTTAAAAAGGGTCTCAGTCAGACAGATGTGGTGTCAAAATTATGGCCTCGAGCTACAGTCATACAAATACCACATAGGTGCCAACACCCTAAATATGGAGGTGATAATAAGGGATCTATGGACAAATGTGGATAGTCATCTCTACTTCCAGAAACACATTCACAAAGTGGTCAGAAAATCATGCTATGTGTTCCCACAAACTGCCAAGGTCTTTGCATGTAGGTCAAAGGAGGTTCCCTCTACTCATCAGTCATCAGACCCATCAGAGAGTACCACAACACACTTGCGATGAATCTGACTAGGCACCTTCAGCAGCTGGAAAGACCACTGAAGTACCTCAACAAGAGGATTACTGGCCTCAAACAGTTGCCCCATGCAACAAGACTGAATTTAACTCAATCTGTACTCTGTTGCATACTGTCTACTCAGGAGATCTCTGCCCAACAGACAGGTCCATGTCATGGCAACACTCAGATCTGCTCTGAGTTACAGCTCAATGGCACTAAATATACAGACCCAACTGATATTGCCAACATCCTGGCAGATAGGATCAGTGTTAACTTTACCCCCCTCTCACCCATGAAAGAGCACATCTCTATAATGGAAGACTGCAAAGTTGCTGTCATCATGGCTGCACAGGTAAAAAACACTCTCCAAAGCCAGTATCACAGCATCCATGGGACCAGATAACTTCCCAGGCTGTGTTCTACACAAACTACAGAATGAACAGGCACCACACCGACGTACCATGTTCAGTCATAGCCTCACCTCAGGCTTTGTGCCTGCTGAATGGTGCACAGCGATGGTTATCCCACTACACAAGGGTGGAGACACCACGGACCCCAGGAACTAGCGCCCCATTAGCCTGATGAGCCTGCTCTTCAAGGCCATGGAATGTATCATCATACAACTTATAAAAAAAGACATTGGTAATCTCCAAACTCTGGACCACAACCATGTTGGGTTTGTAAAATGCAGATCATGTCTCCTAAACCTGATAGATGACATTGAAGCAGTCACCAGAACTGTAGACAAGGGTAAGGTGGTTCGCACAGCCTATGTAGATCTTGCCACGGCTTTCAACACCATCCCACACTCTGGAATTATAGATAAACCCACTAAACTAGGTATAAATTGCTATGTCACAAGATGGGTTGCCAACTGGCTTACTGACAGAACACACACTGTGAAAGTAGCAGACTCCAAGTATGACTTTGGACCAGTGACAAGTGCAGTACCACAGGGTCCAGTCCTGGGTCCTGTCCTGTTTTGTATCTACTTCCCTGAAGTAAACTTTAACATGGAAGGTCTGTGGCTAATGAAGTTTCCAGATGACTGCAAACTAGGAGCCATAATTGTAAATACTAAAGATGTGGACATCCTACAAAAGGGCCTCACTGAGACAGATGGCTGGTGTCAAAGCCATGGCCTCAAGCTCAATGCCAAAAAGTGCATTGTCATCCCCTTTGGTAAAAACTCTGTAGCCATGAACTACAACATAGGCGGTAGTATACTTAACACTGAAAGTGTGATAAGAGACCTTGGGTCACAGGTGGACAGTGGACACACCTGTGATAATCACATCCCCACAGTAGTCAGGAAATCCTTCTATGTGGCACACCTCATCACAAAAGGTGTCTCATGCAGAATAGAAGAGGACATTGTTCCCCTCTACTCATCACTCACTAGATCCATAATAGAGTACAACGCCCTTTTGCTATGTACCTCACAAGACATCTACAACAACTGGAAAGCCTGCAGCAATACCTCACAAAGAGCATTAGCAGCCTGAAATACATGCCATACACAGACCATCTCAAAATGCTCCAGCTGTACTCTCACATATCGCCTACTCAGAGGTGATCTCTGCCTAACATACAAAGCTATGTCAAACACAGAGCTGTTGGACATGCTCCACATAAAACACTCACAATCCCTCTGATCTTCGGCCCCAAAACCATGAGTGAAATACAAAAGGAAGGGGTGTATCCATTTACCTTATGGATACCCACACCTTCAGGTTAGTGGCACAGCATGAGGCCTTGGAGACCATGCAAGTGCAACTAACATTGGGCAAAGCTGCTTATCAGATTGTAGCCTGCTACAGATCACCTACCTTGTCTCAGGAACCTCACTCAGTATTCCTGAGAACAGTGGAAAATATAAAGGTCCTATCAAACACCATTATATGAGGAGATTACAACTACCCAAACATTGAGTGGGAGAATTACTCATGTACAACGTCCTTTGCCCAATGTTTCCTAGAGTTTAAAAACTCAAATGCCCTGGAACAGCTGGTCACCATGCCCACTAGAGGTGACAACATACTGGACCTGATCATCACCAACATGGGGTACCAGTGTTCCACAACAGAGATAAACCCCTCACTGGTAATATCAGATCATAAAGTAATCACACTGGACATCCACATCCCCCCCCCCCCAGTCAAGGAAACCACTGTGAAGACATTTTCAAAAGCAAACTGCACACTTCCCAAGACCAAAGTGGAAAGTTCCAAAGCCCCCTTGCTATAGGATAATGCTATACAATCTGCCAAATCATTTACAAGTGCATTCTATGAGCATCTACAGGGATGCATGGATCGAGACATCCCAAATAAAACCAAGATGCACTCCTCCAAAAATAAGAAACCAATCTGGTGGTCATCACCCATAAATAAGCTATACAACAGAAGGAGGAAACAAACACATGATAGAGCAAACTTCACAAAAGGAAAGGCATCACTGATCATTATTAGGAAGACACAATGATTGCTCATAAAATAATCCAAGGCCAGTTTCTAAAGACAAATTGCCAAGGAATGTAAGAATAACAACCACAAAGCCTTCATTAGCTATACCAAACATTTAGGTGGCAACTTCCAAATATGCTGTCAGCTACTGAAAAATGGCAAGAAATACACTGAACCAACTTACATTGCCCACATCCTGGGGGACAAGTTCAGTGCAAACTCCCCCCATCACCCCCAAAAGGGCCTGTGTCCATCCCAGAAGAATGCAGAGCCCCAGACTTCATGGACATGCAGGTAAAGACAGCCCTCTCCAAAGCTAAGAACACAGCATCAATGGGACTGGATGGTGTCCCAGGCTGCATCTTACACCAGCCCCAAAAGGAACTACACCCTCACCTACATTCACTGTCCAGACTCAACCTTACCACAGGCTATGTACCCAAAGAATGGCATACACCAACAGTCATCCAGCTCCACAAAGGGGTGCCACAACAGAACCTGGAAACCATTGCCCTATAGGTCTACTCAGCCTGGTCTGCAAAGCTATGGAGCAAATTATCATGGAACCCATAAACAGAGACATTGGGGACCTCCAGACACTGGACTCTACCCAACTTGGCTTTGTTAAAGGCAGATCCTGCCTCCTAAACCTAGTTGACTTATTTGAAACAGTTACCAAGGACATAGATGGAGGTGAAAGTAGTCCACACAGCCCACCTGGACCTCACTAAGGACTTTCAACACCATTCCCCACTCTGTCATCATGGACAAGCTTACCAGCTTGAACATTAACAGCTATGTCACAGGATGGGTGGCCAACTGGCTCACAGATCAAACACACATGTTCAGAGTTGCGGGTGCCATGTCCGACTCTAAACCAGTCACAAATGGCATCCCACAGGTCTTGGTCCTGGGACCCCACCTGTTCAGTAGATACTGCTCAGAGGTACAGGCAAGCATGGGAGGAGTATGGCTGAACAAGTTTGCAGATGACTGCTAACTGTGGTCCATAATCGACTCTATGGCTGACACAGACATCCTCCAGAAGGGTCTTACAGAGACAGATACCTGGTGTCAAAACAATGCCCTCAAGCAGAATGCCAAAGAATGCATAGTCATCCCCTTTGGATAAAACAAAGTGCACACAAATTACCACATAGGTGGTAATCCAGTATGTATGGAGAAAGTAATTATGGCCCTGGGGACCCAGGTAGATAGTAAACTCTCCTTTGATGATCACATGGCCAAAGTGTTTAGAAATTCCTTCTATGTAGCCCACCTAATGTCACCTAATGTAACCCACTTTGTCTAGTCTGATGATGTCACCATCCTACAAATATACCTGTGGAAAGGAGAACTCACAGTAATGTGTATAGTGTGTTATGTAAATGTGTACTCCTCTAGTATCATAAAGTAGTTAGGTAGGGGTTTGAATCCTGCACTTGACAAGTGTTTGTGTGTGATCTCCTTGGAGAGGAGCAACCTTTTTGGAGACTACTAAAACACCTTAAAAGTGGTATACTTATCTTTGTCAAGTCTGATGATGTCACCATCCTACAAATATACCTGTGGAAAAGAGAACTCCCAGTAATGTGTATAGCGTGTTGTGTTAATGCATACTCCTCTAGTATCATAAAGTAGTTAGGTAGGGGTTTGAATCCTGCACTTGACAACTGTGTGTGTTTGTGTGTGATCTCCTTGGAGAGGAGCAACCTTTTTGGAGACTACTAAAACACCTTAAAAGTGGTATACTTATCTTTGTCAAGTCTGATGATGTCACCATCCTACAAATATACCTGTGGAAAAAAGAACTCCCAGTAATGTGTATAGTGTGTCATGTTAATGCATACTCCTCTAGTATCATAAAGTAGTTAGGTAGGGGTTTGAATCCTGCACTTGACAACTGTGTTTGTGTGTGATCTCCTTGGAGAGGAGCAACCTTTTTGGAGACTACTAAAACACCTTAAAAGTGGTATACTTATCTTTGTCAAGTCTGATGATGTCACCATCCTACAAATATACCTGTGGAAAAGAGAACTCCCAGTAATGTGTATAGCATGTCATGTTAATGCATACTCCTCTAGTATCAGAAAGTACTTAGGTAGGGGTTTGAATCCTGCACTTGACAAGTGTGTGTGTGTGTGATCTCCTTGGAGAGGAGCAACCTTTTTGGAGACTACTAAAACACCTTAAAAGTGGTATACTTATCTTTGTCAAGTCTGATGATGTCACCATCCTACAAATATACCTGTGGAAAGGAAAGCTTCCAGTAATGTGTATAGCATGTCGTACTAATGTGCACTGCTCTATTATCATAAAGTAGTTAGGTAGGGGTTTGAATCCTGCACTTGCTGTGTGTACTCTATGTGTGTGACACTGTTGGTCAATGTGTTGTGGGTTTTGCTTTTACTACTGTATGACATATCACTATGACAACAGTATGTGCATTGCACATGTCAGGTAGCTGTGTGGCAAATACATATACGTACATGTGACCTCAATTATTTCATAGGTGGGAACCCTGCTTTCTCCATGAACACATCTGTTATCTTTGCCAGAGTGTGCTGCCACTTTCCAGACCTTAGGTCACATCTGTATGCTTGTGACAAGCCCAGCCACTGCAGTGATCCCTGGCCTAGGTCATCCGTGTCACACACACTCATTACGGTTTCTATTGAATAGTGTGAGTGAGGGTTTATGCCTGAGGTATATTTCAGACCTGTTCAAATGCAGCAAAGTCTGTCAATGATGGCTATTCATTATAGGTGTACAACAACCTTTGTGGATATGCATGCAGACCCCTTATTGCTTATGTGATCCACTGAGGGATTTCAAAATACCTTTGGAAATGTGATTACCAAAGGAGAGATGATGTAACACTTGGCTGTATGTACACATCGGTACCTGTTCAACATGTTGGGGGCTACTACCTATGTGGTACTGTGGGGATACTATGTTTTGTAAAGGTGGATGACTATGCTTTAGTTGGCTTATAGCTTTACAGCATGGGTTTGACAACAGGTATCTGTCTGTATGATACCCTTGTGGAGGATGTGTGTGTCATCTGGAGAATGCATTATAGGCCACAGTATGCATTTCCAGACATGGACGGACATATCCCTACTGTGTTTGCTTGTACCTAAGAGAGCTATATGCCAAACAGGAGTGGTCCCAGGAATGGGTGCAGGTGAATACCACTGGTTACTGGCATAGTATAGTACCTGAAGGATCCAAATGTTACTGTGTGTCCTACATCTGTGTGTCAGTTGTCAAGACATCATCTAACGATTGTTTATGGTCAGGCTGTTGAGGTTATGTATACTACCAGAATGCAAACCAATGACAGATAGTAACAGTATCACCCACAGCACAGTGTCAAACCATGTCATACACACATGTGTACCCAAGTTCCAAAATGTGTGTAGTACAATGCATACTGGCCACCAATAGAAACTATGGAGTGTTAACACTGTGTAATACAGGGCATGTCACCCTGCCCATGTGTCCACTATGCACGTACATGCAGACAGTGCACCTCCACCATGTTCACAAATGTACACCTGCAAATCTGTGCTGCACACATCCCACACGTACTGTCCACTCTCTAACACATGCTGCCAATACTACACACATCAGCCAAGTGGCACGTGGGCGGACAATACACTATTGGAATTAACACTGGTGTAAACAATACTACATTGACAATCATAGCTTTAATGCATCATGCCTGCTCAGCTACACCTTCAAGGATATCATTACACTTTACTGCTGACAACATGCTAACATTGCTATACTGCTATAAAGTCACCCTGTGCATCAGCACCATGTTAGCCTGTTCCTGCATCAATGTTACAGATGACAGGAGGTGGCACAGGTTTCATCATATGCACAGGGTGTGTTGTTGGTTTGCCAGAGGCCTACATTGAGCCATACAATCGACATGTATGTGTGTGTGTGTGTGTGTGTGTGTGTGTGTGTGTGAGGGCCAAGAGTACTGCTATGGGCCAATGTTGATGTAATGTGTGCGGGTATGTGTTAGCCCTAGGTGTCTGGTTTATGTGTGTGTGTGTCTGCATGCACACAGTTCCACCATGTGGCTGCCATATATGGGGATTTGTGGGACAGCCACAGACTGTACCTGCCAGGCTTTACAGATCACCGTCTCTGGCCATGGATATGGTACCTGTGCCTGGCAGGGGTGCTACTGACAGTATCAGGTACTAAGCCAGACTGGGTACTATCCTCAGAGGTAGACAGATGTACACTGGACCCAGGTCCCTGCTGGGACTGGCCAGAGCCATGTGCACGTGGTCTTCTAGGACGGTCTATGGACAGCCCACCCCCAACATTGCTGGGGCTGGTACTGGCACTACAGGAGCAGCTGTGACTTGAGGGACATCCGTGGTGACTGCCAGCTGCTGATGTTGCTGGCATACATCCACGTCGATGTCTCAACTGTCCCGCACTGTCCTGACACATGGACATGACATTGCAGAGGACATCTAATGTCTCACCCCAACATCTATCAGTGACCTCAGTGTAATTATGGATGGCACCTGCTAGGTCATGGATACTGTCATTTAAAGCAGTGTTATGTGCCCTCTGTGCCCTTAGTCCCTGTCTGGTGTACCGTTCCATACGTGCCTGTGCCTCCATGACAGCCTGGAACATGCATGAGGTTGTAAGACCTGTGGCACATCTGCCAGGGCATGATGAGCAGCAGTGCTCTGATGAGAACCCCTGGACATCTGCCTATGTGGTACCATTCCAGACATCTGGGTATGGCTGCTGTGTCGGGATGCATGTGCCATAGATACCACACTGTCCTGGCCAATGCCGACTGTACACTGTCCCTCAGCTAAGGGCATTGGTGATGGATGTATTGGCAGTATGACTGTGTGCATGGATGGGGTGGACACTTGTGTACTGTCGATTGGTGGCCCAACGACAGACCCTGGCAAACATGCCTGTGCCTCAACACACCTATCCTCATTATCACTATTTGTGTCAGTGACATCAGGTTCCCTGCTGCAGTGAACCAGCCCAACCTCAGCACCTGTGAGAGGAAGACAGGAAACACACTTTACGACCTGTACATGATGTTGGAACACATGCACACATGCACACATGCACACATGCACACATGCACACATGAACACATGCACACATGCACACAAATACACTCCTCACTAAAGCAGACACACACACACACACACACACACACACACACACACACACACACACACACACACACACACACACACACACACACACACACCACCAGCAATCCAGAACATACTCAATAGCGGTTGATGGTGGGGTACAGTATCACAAGCCAAACAGTCATATCACATGTGTCAGCATGCAGGACGTGTGTTGCTCAACAGCATGCAGTGCCAGTGTTGACAGTCCTTGCTAATAACAGTATACATGGCTTTGATGCATGTGTGTTGTTGTTCAGTGATTGGCCTCACCCTGGAATGCAATGTGTACATGGACACAACATTGCTGTGCAAGTATTAAAAGCTCTTCAATGTCCTGTGCACCATCACTCACAGGTATACATACCATGGCTGGATGTGTATCTGTGTGTCACATAGATATCCATTTCTGATTAGAGCATCTGTGTCTTTAGCAGATAATTGTGGACACAGGTTTAGCTCATGCATGCTATGTATACACACAGGATGAGTGGTGCATGTATACCTGATGGAATACCATTGCTCAACATAGCCATTGTACAGTGGTTATGGTGAGTGTAGAACATATTGTGGACATGCCAGTGCCAGCCATGACATGGCATGCTACAACACAACTGCAACATTAAACATCACACATACCCAATGTGTGTCATGTGACCTATACACTCAATAGCATTACAAGACATATATGTGTCACTTTGTGCAAATGGTGATTGCTATGCATATTGTGTATAGGTGCATATGTTTGCACACACACAACATTGAGGTGTATAGCAATGAATGCTATGTGTAGTACTGTGGTTACTGTAACTGGATGGGGTGTAGTACCATGAGCCATCATCATGCAGCATCATGTGGTCACTCAAGGCTACTAATGTGTGCCAGACCGGCACCTATCATGCTGTACCTGAACTGCAGTACCATGGCTACATTCACCATTTCACAGCCAGTTGTTACATGGGTTTGTAAGGTGCCCAATAGGGAGCATTGCCTAACATGAATGTGTTGTGTGTTGAAGAGTGTCGCACCGCCCCATGATAGGCCTCTACCCCTCAGGTATATTATGTGTGCTGTGTGGATGACATTTGGGATACTGGAGTGTGACCTTACAGCGGGTGTCTGAATATGCCATGTGTAGCATATTAACATGTACTGCGTATGACAAAGTTGTGTATGTTGTGTGCATGTGTATCGACTCTGCCTATCCAATGTCCACTACAGTGTAGCCACAATTGTTTGGGATGCTCTGTGTATTGCATGTGTTTGAGGCAGCTACTCACGTTACTGAGATGTGCATAGTCTCACAGCAAACATGCACAGCATGCATTATGCATAGGTGTGTTACATGTGTACATGGCCTACACCTCACCTATGACATGCACATTTATTTGCAATATTAAATGTAGAACACACTCACCAGCATGGGTCTGCTGCCTTGCTGTCACACCAGAGGGACCTACAAGGATATGAGACAGTTTGTCAGTGGCAACAACTGTGGCATTGCTACTGTGGGTTTGCAATCTTACAGTAGTACAATGGTTGACAGTCACAGGCCTACAGATTATGTTCCAAATTATCAGTATTGCACAACACCAGGCTCCACATCTTCTAACTACACAGTACACATCTCACATATGCATGATCTACCAATAGAGGTAACAGTAGTCTACAGATATGCCATGTTACCTGCACGCTCCGTGTGAACTTGCTGGGTGGCTCCAGCCTCCATGATGATACATGTGTGCTGTTGTTGTTGTTGGCCAGGAGCCACCAGGCTCAGGAGCAGCTCCTCCACTCTGGTGAGGGGGGATGGATGGTTACCCCACCACCTGTGGCAAGCTGTTGTCTACGGACATCAGACACATGCTGCCGGACATGTCTAAGTAAATCACTGCAGTGATGGCGTACCTGCTCATATGTCCAGTTATGCATGCCTATGTCATTTACCCTATGGACAACATCTTGCCACAGTGCAGTCCGCTCATGCTGGTCCTGGCTGGTTCTTGAGAAAAGCAGGGTGTAGTGCTGAACCAGACTGGTTGTTATTATGTCATTCTCAGCTAGACTATAGGTAGGTTTGCGATGGTGGGCCATGACCCTGGAAGACAATGAAACAATATGTGTGAGCAAGTCATGTGGCACACTTAACATTCTAAAGTACAGATATCACTGAACTGCCATATATAGCAACCTATTGGCTGTCAGAGGATACACACTTTCAATACCACATATCAGTGCTCAACCCACAACTGCCTGACAGTGCCTGGCATGCTCTATATATTAAACCATGTTCTGCACAGCAACAAAGAGAAACCAGTATGTAAGACTATACAACAGTACATGGCACACTGTATGTGACACAATGCACCACCTAGCCACAGGAGGTATATATCAAGCTAATGCATAAAGAAATATGTCATCCATTGCAATGATTGTAAAGTCCAGTTACAGTATTACCAGTATACCACACTAGTTGTTGATGGCAAACCCCTGCCTAACATATGTGCACATTCCTGAATATAGGTGGCATACTGCTGTACTAGACTATACATGTTGCTAGATACGCACTTATATCCTGTAACACACATATGACCGAGGGCATGTTACAGGCATACCCACACACACATCAGACATACATACAAGACACAAAGGTATGGCAACCCAGATGAGCTTTACCTGTGTACCATACAGTACTGTGTGTCAGTACTTACAAAACCTTATGCCTGAGGTATGTAATCTGTGAGGACTACAGGGAACACACAAAACAGTGGTTCCAAGCAATGTGGACATACACCATACTGTGCTGTTTAGGCCTACAGCTTCAGGTAGTACTACAGTTCATACAGGATTTGGATTCACCAGCAGTACCAATCAATAAGCATACATGTACTGCTTTAGCCTACAATGGCACACCCCAGTCAACACCAAGGGACTACGTCAGACCGTATGCCATACTGCTTTTTCTGCCTAGCAATAGCATACACATCTTTTGCTGGGATCAGAGCTAGGACACAAAATACCATGACAGAAACAGTTTCCCACTAAGCTATCACACATATACACAACTTTGACACATTCACCAACACATTCACCATCACACTCAGTCAACCTCACATAGCAATTATTGCAACAAGTACATGTGGGTGTGTATCGGTTCATAGGTAGGTAATAGGCTATTGGCCCTAGGGCCTATAGAAGCCTAGCCATATGGTACCCTGGCCTTTGACACCCATGTAATTTAATTTCATGTGCCCCTGTCAAGCAGAGCCACAGAGGTGATTCCCGGGGTGTATTTCCTATCTCCCATCCAATCATCAGGATTATTCATGACGACTGCTAATGAGGAGCTTTGTTTGCTATTGATAGGTAGTTTGTTCCAGAGTATGGGATGTCTCTGAGATAGGAATCTATCCCTCCAGCATGTTCTGTTTATTGAGGTGACAAGGTTTAGGTCCCTAGAGCATGTAGCTCATAGGGATTGTGATCTGTTTACGTGGAGCATGTCCAACAGCTCTGGGTTTGACATAGCTTTGTATGTTAGGCAGAGGTCACCTCTGGGTAGGCAGTATGTGACACAGTCTAGCTGTGGTTTTGTGAGACAGTCTGCATAGGGCATCTGTTTGAGGCCAGTAATACTCTTTGTGAGGTATGTCTGTGGCCTTTCCAGTTGCTGTAGATGTCTTGTGAGGTACATACCAAAAGGGGCATTGTACTCTATAATGGGTTTTATGAGTGATGAGTAGAGGGGAACACTGACCTCTTTTTCCCTGGATGACACACCTTTTGTGATGAGGTGTGCCACATAGACAGATTACATGACTAGTGTGGCACTGTGATTATCAAAGGGGAGACTACTGTCCACCTGTGTCCCATGGTCTCTTATCACACTTTCGGTGTTAAGTAGACTACCACCTATGTGGTAGTTCATGGGTACAGAGTTTTTACCAAAAGGGATGCCAATGCATTTTTGACATTGAGCTTGAGGCCATGGCTTTGTCACCAGGCATCTGTCACAGTAAATATGACCCTGTCTCTCTCTCTCTCTCTCTCTCTCTCTCTCTCTCTATATATATATATATATATATATATATATATATATATATATATATATATATATATACACATACATATAAACATCCATTGGTGTACATATAGATATACATATAGGCACATATACAGTCCACCTTTCATGGTGGGAATATCAATTATGCGAAGGTTGTGAGGTATACAGTTATGTAATAATATTGCACAGTCTTGTGCGGAATGCATTGAAGGTGTTCTCAGCCCATGTAGCTTTAGCAGGCCTCACTGGCTGCAACACTGCAAACCTAACAAATCATACCCACAGTGTTTAACCACCACATGTCATATACCAGCACTGTATGCTGTCTTGTTTGCCACACACTACAACCTACATAGAAATATGCACATAACAACCTTCACCAACATATATATGTCCACCCTTCACAAACAGTTGCAGTATGTCCCTTGCTCTATGCACATGTACAGATGCTAATATATCTGACACAGAAATATCTCTCCATATGTGTGTGCCATACACACACAAGGTCCACACTGTTGTAAGTCCATGGACCTCACGGCTGACCTGTTGGGCCTTGCTGCAACATGAACAGGTGTCACATGTGAGCACACAGTAATATTAGAGGGTGTATATATAGCTGCAAATGCTAGATTAGCATACTAGCCTGGTACAGCAGTTGCCAATGCTAAGCTACACGTTAATATGACTATCATGCATGTGTTACTCTGTCACATCCATGTTTATATAGCTGTATGCACTACTCCCCAAACAGCCATTGTACACACTACTGTACAGAACACAGATAACATGGATCAGATGTTTGACATTTAATACTGAGCTACATATGTCACAGTTATGTCCCACTGCACACAGCTACACACTGATTTGTCCATGGCAGTAGTTATGCAGGGCATCTGTGCATAGATACGTACTGCTGCCACATATGGATGTTTCAAAGTATGTAGAGTACTCTTCAAAAACATCTACTACATGCCAGTAAATACATATCTGTTACATATCTTTCCTTTGTATGTGTTTGTAGTTTTCAGTTCCGTGTGTCTTTTATTTTTTATTTTTTATTTTTTTTATTTTTTTCTGTTGATGTTGAGGTTGATGTGGGTGGGTGTGTGTCTGTCTCTGTCTCTCTCTCTCTATAGCTGCAATGGCATGATTGCATGTGTGGGCAGCAAGTACAGCTTGCTTTTATAGGTATCGGCACATGTGCATGTGATGGCCTGTGAACCAATTGGTGGCCACCATTTGGTAATTGCATGCAGCCTGCTGTGTGGGAATTGCAGTACTCACTGTCATAGCAACCCAATGCTATAAATTGCTAAGTCAGGTAGGTGTAGCCCTTTCAGCTTTCCAAAGTGAGGCCCATGCTTGTTTGCTGTGGACACCGTTGTTTAAGTCATAAGGTTGGTATACTTCTCATATCTGAAGCTAGGGGTGTAGCCAGTGATTTAAATGTTGTACTCAGACCTGAATGTTGCCACTTTCAGTACACAGTTGTCAGTGTAGAATTGTACTCACCCCTACAAATGCTAACACAAGATACATGGGAGTATGTAGTTTCTTTTCTACTTATACAATTAACTGCCATACACAAGTAGTTATTGAGATGTATTCATTTGGCACATGAACTGTTTGTGAACTGCTATACTGTGAATATTAATTTACTCACTTCTGCACAGTTTGTGCTTTTTTATTGTTGACATTAGCAGGGGATGCTCAAGAAAACTGGACATCTCCAGTACTGAGTATGCCTACCTACATCCTTGGTGGACCCTGAACACACAGGTATATTGTACATTTGGGTGGGGATTGTCCTGTTATGATACTGTGTGGGGGATGTAAAGTGCTGCTGTAACATTATTTACTGCTAGAATGGCTGGTTCTCTTATCACAGTCATGTAATGCAATTCCACAACAACTGCTGGTAAAGTTCCACAGAACAGATTTTGTGTTATGGAATTCCTATCTTTCCTTTACATTCACTCATTCAGATGCATGCTATATCTATTTCAGCGACAACCTGCTGTATATTTACTGTGGCTTAGTGGTACTTCATGCAGTCTAGTGTGTCCAAGGTCCGGGGTTCGAGATTGACAGAGGTGTTTTATTTTGCTGCTGAGCAGAACAAGGGCCCTCACATGCAGGGTGACTAAGGCACTTTTAAGCAGTTGTAAGCGGGTTTGCATGGGTTTGGGTGAAGCTAAGCAATACTTAGCTAAGCACACACAAGTGCACACTCAAGCAAACCCGCTAACTACTCCTTAAAAGGGCTTACTCCCACTAACCCCCACGCTCATTTCTTTGAAAGAAAAGAAAATGGGGAGATAGGAACGTGGTGAAAAAGGGGCACAAAGAGGGAAAGACAGTATGGAAAACAGCTCGGGATGTGCAGGATGGGTGTAGGGAAGGTCCATAGCTGCCCATTTCTTTAACAGCAACAGCTGTGCATATGCAATTAATTTGGAGGGAAATATGAAACCTTCCACCCCTGAGAGAGGGTTGAGGACAACAAAGTATGTTGTGCTGCCAATTAAATATCAGTTTATGTGCCCAGCGGCCATGTGTGCAAAACGGGCAGCTATGTATGGGGCATAATTTTTTTTTGGGAGCAGATTGCCTTTTTTTTTTCAGGTGAGAGTGGAATGTGGGGTAGGGGAAGTAGGTATATTTGGGGAGGTAGGTTGGGGAGGTAAACAGACAAGACAAACAAGATGCATACAGGGGCAAACTATGACACATGTGGTGGGTGAATACCATTGACGGGGAAGGATGTTTGGAAATCGCAAGCCCATGAGCCCACAGATGGCAACAGTGGAACTGAGATCCCCACCCATGGGCAGTCACCACTGCCCCTTCACAGCCCAGAGGGTGGCTGTGCTGAGGGCTACATAGAAGTGGCAGGCTCACCCATGAGTCATGCCACTCGTGCCTCAAGCTGGCATAGAGGATCAGTGACTGAATGCTCGATCACCCTACGTACCACAGCCTGGACCATTCAGAGGGTGATAGGTGGCCCTCCTCCGGCCACGCTTGCACAGGGGGGATGAGCCCCATCCCCTGCAGTGTTTCCACCTGAAGGTGGCACAGGGCCAACAGAGGAGGAGGTCCCGGGCTGGGCACTGGACCTGCTGGTGCCAGGTGCCATCGCCAGCTGAGGTGGGACAGATGGGTCCGCTGGGACGGGCCTTCCCATACGTTCTATGTTTAGGAGGATTTAATGACAATATGGGTTGGTAACAGCCAACAGCATTCCAAATTAATTGTAACAGCATGCAGTAGTATTCCCATTAACCCAACACACCAGAGTTCCAACAGTTGAACAGCAAGCATAACACATGCATATATAGAACAACAGTGGAAATTCCAACAGCATGCAGGATTGATTGGTGGCAACAGGCCACCAAGATTGTAGTATTTGAACAGGGCACATGCATCAAAGTAAATGCAGATATTTATAAACCAATATGACATATGTCCCAACAACTGTTTTGAGATTAGACATACCCATTGAGGTGTGGAACTGCATTATTTATGCATATACAGTAGGATGCAAAAAGATACCTCCATTAACAACTTATATATACTTATAGTTTACACTACATTCCTGTTGACTGCAGGTATATATCCCCTACATGTATTATTACACTAGGCAATGTCTGTTTAATTGTAAAATGGGTTTTGCAAGTTCTTTATATACCTGACCTGTATCTGACATACAAACTGTCCAGGATGTAGATGTTACTGCTACGTATTTATATATTTTATTTATATTTAGATATTTACATATCTGGATGTGTTCAGGTGACATTATCAGTTATATTTTAACAGTCCCCTACATTTCTAGCAGCACACTGACATTTCTGGGGAACACAATAACAAGCTACTCATGTGCCAGATTAACCTGTACATGCCGGCCATGAACCAACAGTTGAGGACTGTATATATGCTTAACAGCTACTGGCACTCCCTTCATCCACTTTATATGGGCCTACCCAACTGTGGGTTGACAGCCCTTAATACAACAGTACTATTTCTATAACGCAAGAGTGCTGCAACATATCGAAGAAAGTGACACGGACACACTCCAGGAATTATACCTTTATTAACTACATTACACACTCTTTCTAGAGGCTCTCTAATTTATTTGATATATCAGTGCATGCAGAAGACTCATTCAAGATGGAATATACCTTTATTAATGGGTTACAACACTCTTTTTCAGGCTCTCTCACTTATTTTATATAACAGTACATGCAGAGAAATTATTCAAGACATTATACCTTTATTAATGGGTTACAACACTCTTTTTCAGGCTCTCTCACTTATTTTATATAACAGTACATGCAGAGAAATTATTCAAGACTTATTATACCTTTATTAATGGGTTACAACACTCTTTTTCAGGCTCTCTCACTTATTTTATATAACAGTACATGCAGAGAAGTTATTCAAGACTTATTATACCTTTATTATTGGGCTACAACACTTTTTTCAGGATCTCTCACTTATTTTATATAACAATACATGCAGAATAATTACTAACCTGCCTGGAAGCTCAGCCTTAGCAGCCTATCTGCATAGGCTTGCTGATTCGCAGCACGGACACCTGCAGCTGTGAAGTAAATGAAGTGATATTGAGACATTCCTATCCATAATATAGACTACGATAGCAATTCTTACATACTTCATTCCATGGCTACCTACTCAGTAATGAGGCATTTTCAATCCCATGGGCCTCCTGTATCCACTGGTTCAGTCGGTCCTCCTTGCATCTCTTCAGGTCTGAGTAGTGGTGTCTGACCTGCTCACCAGTCCGAGGGATGTCTGTGGCACTGGTGAGATCATGAACTAGATGGCTCCAGGCATCCACTTTGTATTGGGTGCCCTGGAACTGGCCCTGTAGGAGTGTCTCATCATGATTATGGACGAGGAGCCAAACCATTACTTTTGACTCCTCAATGCCCCAACGTTGCACTCGAAATTGAGAGCACTCTCCAACACCAGCCATACTGATTGCAGATGGGAGCTACAATCAGTTATGGCAAGTATTCCTGCCTATGGAGTTTAAATATGCCTCATTCCCCGCACTTATTTGTGATTTGCCGGTTTTGAAAATCTCAGCTGAAAGCACACCTGCTTAGCAATGGGTAAACGTTCATTGATATATATGTGTGTGTTGAAAATGCATGCATATGAAAAGCTGTCATGGCTTAGTGCTTTATTACTGTGATTATAGTGCACAGTGTCCCAGGTTCGAGGCCTGTCATTGCTTTTTATTTTACTACTGGCCAGACTGGCTTGGAGGTGTGGCTGTGTTTAGCCGACTTTGCTCAACTTTGCCCAGCATTGCTCAACATTGCTCGACATTGCCCTACATTGCGCTAGTTAGTGCGGTGAGCAGCTACGCGCAAACATGTCTTCTTTGCGCTAGTTGGCGTGATGCACAGCTCCGTGCAAAGCCATTGTGCTAGTTAAAGCAGTGTTAAGCTATGAGCAATTATACTTAAATGTGCTTAATACTGGTAAACTTTGCTTAGCAGTGCTTCACATTGCTTAAGATACGTTACTTATGCATTCATCAGTATGCATAACCATTTCACCTTCTTATATATATATAAAATTCTGTTCACTACTACATTGGCTATTTCAATACTTTTTACTAAACTTTAACAAATAAATGTCAGGAATTATTTTTATATACAGATTTACTACAGAAAATAGAAAGGGGAGTGGAGAGACTCGAACCGGGAATGCCTCCTTTTTGTGCAAAGGCTCTACCATTACGCTATTATTATTTGGCTTAATTTGCATATAAGTTTCTTATTATCCTCTTTGGTGTCTAAACTGTTAACTGTAGCTAAGTAATGGACAAACCCATGCAAACATGCGCAAATACAGGGAGCTATATTAGGAATAATAAAAAAAAATAAAAGTTTTACATTTTCTAATTGAACAGGGGTTTAGAATGTGGGGGAGTGTAGTGTTGGGTATGTACACATTTGAGCAGACTCGCTCATGTCAGTTGACATTTGCCAATTGACGGACGTGCAGTGGCGTGGATTTTTGGACTGCTCGGCAGTCCGACATGCCCCCTGCACTCGTGCATGCTCCATGTTAGCCTTAGAGTTGAGTCAGTGTGCCCTCATGAATATGCATGGCACGCTGACGTCTTACTCTAAGGCTGCAGTTTCCATGTAAGACTAATTTAGTCTTACACGTAGGATTAGTGAATCCCGGGGATTGTTTTATTGGTTACCAAAGTCAGTGAATCAGTACCTAATAGTGACTATAATGTTTATAAAACTATCATTATGTTTTACATTCTTTTACTGGTTACCAGAGTCAGTGAATCAGCACCTAATAGTGACTATAATGTTTGTAAAACTATCACTATGTATTGCATTGTTTTACTAGTTACCAGAGTCAGTGAAACAGTACCTAATAGTGACTATAATGTTTCTAAAGCTATCATTATGTATTGCATTGTTTTACTGGTTACCAGAGTCAGTGAATCAGTACGTAATAGTGACTATAATGTTTGTAAAACTATCATTATGTATTACATTGTTTTACTGGTTACCAGAGTCAGTGAATCAGTACCTAATAGTGACTATAAAGTTTGTAAAACTATTATTAAGTATTACATTGTTTTACTGGTTACCAGAGTCAGTGAATCAGTACCTAATAGTGACTATAAAGTTTGTAAAACTATCATTATGTATTACATTGTTTTACTTGTTACCAGAGTCAGTGAATCAGTACCTAATAGTGACTATAAGGTTCGTAAAACTATCATTATGTAGTATATTGTTTTACTGGTTACTAGAGTCAGTGAATCAGTACCTAATAGTGACTATAAAGTTTGTAAAACTATCATTATGTATTACATTGTTTTACTTGTTACCAGAGTCAGTGAATCAGTACCTAATAGTGACTATAATGTTTGTAAAACTATCATTATGCATTACATTGTTTTACTGGTTACCAGAGTCAGTGAATCAGTACCTAATAGTGACTATAATGTTTGTAAAACAATCATTATGCATTACATTGTTTTACTGGTTACCAGAGTCAGTGACTCAGTACCTAATAGTGACTATAAGGTTCGTAAAACTATCATAATGTATTACATCATTTTACTGGTTACCAGAGTCAGTGAATCAATACCTAATAGTGACTATAATGTTGTGAAACTATCATTATGTATTACATTGTTTTACTGGTTACCAGAGTCAGTGAATCAGTACCTAATAGTGACTATAAAGTTTGTAAAACTATCTTTATGTATAACATTGTTTTACTGGTTACCAGAGTCAGTGAATCAGTACCTAATAGTGACAATATTGTTTGTAAAACTATCATTATGTATTACATTGTTTTACTGGTTACCAGAGTCAGTGAATCAGTACCTAATAGTGACTATAATGCTGTAAAACTATCATTATGTATTGCATTGTTTTACTGGTTACCAGAGTCAGTGAATCAGTACCTAATAGTGACTATAATGTATGTAAAACTATCATTATGTATTACATTGTTTTACTAGTTACCAGAGTCAGTGAATCAGTACCTAATAGTGACTATAAAGTTTGTAAAACTATCTTTATGTATAACATTGTTTTACTGGTTACCAGAGTCAGTGAATCAGTACCTAATAGTGACAATATTGTTTGTAAAACTATCATTATGTATTACATTGTTTTACTGGTTACCAGAGTCAGTGAATCAGTACCTAATAGTGACTATAATGCTGTAAAACTATCATTATGTATTGCATTGTTTTACTGGTTACCAGAGTCAGTGAATCAGTACCTAATAGTGACTATAATGTATGTAAAACTATCATTATGTATTACATTGTTTTACTGGTTACCAGAGTCAGTGAATCAGTACCTAATAGTGAGTATAATGTTTGTAAAACTATCATTAAGTATTACATTGTTTTACTGGTTACCAGAGTCAGTGAATCAGTACCTAATAGTGACTATAATGTTTGTAAAACTATCATTATGTAGTACATTGTTTTACTGCTTACCACAGTCAGTGAATCAGTACCTAATAGTGACTATAATGTATGTAAAACTATCATTATGTATTACATTGTTTTACTGGTTACCAGAGTCAGTGAATCAGTACCTAATAGTGACTATAAGGTTTGTAAAACTATCATTATGTATTACATTGTTTTACTGGTTACCAGAGTCAGTGAATCAGTACCTAATAGTGACTATAAAGTTTGTAAAACTATCATTATGTATTACATTTTTTTACTGCTTACCACAGTCAGTGAATCAGTACCTAATAGTGACTATAAAGTTTGTAAAACTATCATTATGTATTACATTGTTTTACTGGTTACCAGAGTCAGTGAATCAGTACCTAATAGTGACTATAATGTTGTAAAACTATCATTATGTATTACATTGTTTTACTGGTTACCAGAGTCAGTGAATCAGTACCTAATAGTGACTATAATGTTTGTAAAACTATCATTATGTATTACATTGTTTTACTGGTTACCAGAGTCAGTGAATCAGTACCTAATAGTGACTATAATGTTTGTAAAACTATCATTATGTATTACATTATTTTACTAGTTACCAGAGTCAGTGAATCAGTACCTAATAGTGACTATAACGTTTGTAAAACTATCATTATGTATTTCACTGTTTTACTGGTTACCAGAGTCAGTGAATCAGTACCTAATAGTGACTATAACATTTGTAAAACTATTATTAAGTATTACATTGTTTTACTGGTTACCAGAGTCAGTGAATCAGTACCTAATAGTGACTATAATGTTTGTAAAACTATCATTATGTATTACATTGTTTTACTGGTTACCAGAGTCAGTGAATCGGTACCTAATAGTGACTATAAGGTTTGTAAAACTATCTTTATGTATTACATTGTTTTACTGGTTACCAGAGTCAGTGAATCAGTACCTAATAGTGAATATAAAGTTTGTAAAACTATCTTTATGTATAACATTGTTTTACTGGTTACCAGAGTCAGTGAATCAGTACCTAATAGTGAATATAAAGTTTGTAAAACTATCTTTATGTATAACATTGTTTTACTGGTTACCAGAGTCAGTGAATCAGTACCTAATAGTGACTATAATGTTTGTAAACTATCATTATGTATTACATTGTTTTACTGGTTACCAGAGTCAGTGAATCAGTACCTAATAGTGATTATAATGTTTGTAAACTATCATTATGTATTACATTGTTTTACTGGTTACCAGAGTCAGTGAATCAGTACCTAATAGTGACTATAAAGTTTGTAAAACTATCTTTATGTATAACATTGTTTTACTGGTTACCAGAGTCAGTGAATCAGTACCTAATAGTGACTATATTGTTTGTAAAACTATCTTTATGTATAACATTGTTTTACTGGTTACCAGAGTCAGTGAATCAGTACCTAATAGTGACTATATTGTTTGTAAAACTATCATTATGTATTACACTGTTTTACTGGTTACCAGAGTCAGTGAATCAGTACCTAATAGTGACTATAATGCTGTAAAACTATCATTATGTATTGCATTGTTTTACTGGTTACCAGAGTCAGTGAATCAGTACCTAATAGTGACTATAATGTATGTAAAACTATCATTATGTATTACATTGTTTTACTGGTTACCAGAGTCAGTGAATCAGTACCTGATAGAGACTATAATGTTTGTAGAACCATCATCCCCTGCCAGAAAACCACAGTGGAAAACTTCTCTAAAACAAATTTCACACTCTTCAAAACCGAGGTGGAATCCTTCAAAGCCCCCGAGTCTGTGGAAAATACGGCCCAGACTGTAGAATCCTTTATAAACACATTCTATGAACACCTTCAGGAATGCATGGATCATGCAATCCCAAATAAAACCAAGACCCAATCCTCCAAAGGCAGACGTCCTGTCTGGTGGACCCCAGCCATAAACAAACTATACAATAGAAGGAGGAAGCTACTACATGATAGAGCAAAATCCCAAAAAGGGAAGGCATCTCTGATCAGTATTAGCAAAAAACTACGGGCACTCATAAAATCATCTAAGGCCAGCTTCGAGAGAAAAATCGCACAGGACACTAAGGATAATCACAAGGCTTTCTTTAGTTATCTTAGGAACTTGGCTGGGAATTCCCAGATATGCTCAGAATTACTCCAAAATGACAAAAAATACATCGAACCCACAGATATTGCCAACATCCTAGCTGACAGGTTCAGCGCAAACTTCCCCCCTCCCCACCAAAAGGGCAAATATCTATCCCAGCAGAGTGCTGCTCCCCTGACATCTCAGATGCTCAGGTAAGAGCCTCCCTCTCCAAAGCAAAAAACACAGTATCTATGGGACCAGATGGTGTCCCGGGCTGCATCCTTCATGAACTCCAAGAAGAGCTAAACCCAAACATAAAACTACTGTTCAATCTCAGCCTTACTACAGGATATGTACCCAAAGAGTGGCATACAGCAACAATGGTCCCTCTCCACAAAGGTGGTGCCTCAATGAATCCTGGAAACTATCGCCCCATAAGCCTGACTAGCTTGGTCTGCTAAGCTATGGAAATGATCATCATGGAACTCATAAATAAAGATTTTGGGGACCTACAGACACTGGATCCTACCCAATTCAGCTTTGTTAAGGGCAGATCCTGCCTCTTAAACCTGGTCGATTTCTTTGAAATAGTCACCAAGGCCATTGATGGGGGGAAGGTGGTCCACACATCCTACCTGGACCTCGCAAAAGCCTTCGATACAATACCTCAATCGGACATTATAAATAAGCTCACCAGCTTAAATATAAAACCCTATGTCACTAGATGGGTTGCAAACTGGCTCAAGGGCAGAACACACATGGTTAGAATTGCTGGAGCCATGTCAGACTCCAAACCAGTTACAAGTGGCATCCCACAAGGCTCAGTCCTGGGACCTCTCTTGTTCAGTATATATTTCTTGGAGGTACAGGCCAACACGGAAGGACTGTGGCTGACCAAGTTCGCAGATGACTGCAAACTGGGCATCATAATCGACTATCCAGCTGACACAAGCATCCTCCAAAAGGGCTTCATAGAAACAGACAACTGGTGCCAGAGCCATGGCCTCAAGCTAAATGCCAAAAAGTGTATAGTCATCCCCTTTGGCAAAACCAAAGTGCCACAAATTACCACATAGGTGGTAATCCATTAAGTACAGAAGAAGTAATTAGGACCTGGGACCCATGTTGATAGCAATCTCTCATTTGACAACCACGTGGCCAAAGTGGTTAGAAAAACATTTTATATAGCCCACCTAATCATGAAGGGATTCACATCTAGATCAGGGGAGGTCATCGTGCCTCTTTACTCATCCCTCATCAGGCCCATAATTGAGTACAATGCCCCTTTTGGGATGTACCTTACCAGACACCTGCAGCAACTGGAAAGACCCCAAATGTACCTCACCAAGAGGATCAAAGAGCTCAAACAGATGCCATATTCTGCCCGGTTAAAGAAACTCCAGCTCTACTCAGTGGCATACCACCTGCTTAGAGGCGATCTGTGTCTGATGTATAAAGCCATGTCCAACCCGGAATTAATGGACATGCTGCACCTCAAAAAATCCAAATCCCATCGAGCTATGAGCTCGAGAGACTTGAACTTCAGCACTGAAATAAATAGGACATGCTTGAGGGACAGATTCATAACCCAGAGGCTCCCTTCACTCTTGAATAAAATCCCAGTCCAGGTTAGGCAGAGTCCCTCATTGACTCTCTTCAAGAGGAATCTTGATGAGTGGATGGGAGATCATAGGTTTACCCCGGGTATCACTTCTGTGTCACTGTTAGACAGAGGCAAAGTATACTAACCTCGAAAAGGGGCATAGCAAAATTAATTTAAAATGGGTAGCGAAAGCCAAACACACTCTGGCTAGGCTTATAAATGCCCTAGGGCAGATAGCCTAGTATGAACCTATGAACCTATGAACCTATTATGTATTACATTGTTTTACTGGTTACCAGAGTCAGTGAATCAGTACCTGATAGTGACTATAATGTTTGTAAAACTGTCATTATGTATTACATTGTTTTACTGGTTACCAGAGTCAGTGAATCAGTACCTAATAGTGACTATAATGTTTGTAAAACTATCATTATGTATTACATAGTTTTACTGGTTAGCAGACTCAGTGAATCAGTACCTAATAGTGACTATAATGTTTGTAAAACTACCATTATGTATTACATAGTTTTACTGGTTACCAGAGTCAGTGAATCAGTATCTAATAAAGACTGTAATGTTTGTAAAACTATCATTATGTATTACATAGCTTTACTGGTTACCAGAGTCAATGAATCAGAACCTAATAGTGACTATGATGTTTGTAAAACTATCATTATGTATTACATTCCCCGGGATTCATGAAGCTCAGCGCAAGGCCGGCGTAAGGCTTGCACCATCCGTGCTGTAGATATATGGAGTAGTTGCGCCATATGCATATTAATGAAAGCGCGCAGCCGCCACAGCCACATGCACAGGAAACGTGCATGAGTGCATGGGGCGTAACGAAGTTGCGCATGGAGGCGTGTCAATGTCGGCTGTCGATGAGCAACCTAAACTGCTGAATATTATATTCCGCCTGCAATAGTAATTGCACATATCAGTGTCCGTGGATACTGAAACGTATGCAAAGCATGCAAGATAGTCCCTGCGAACAGAAAATGAAGAATCAAACACAAATGCACAGTAGGGAATAACGGGTCCCTACCCTTGAACAAATGACATGAAAACTGTGTGCCCATAGTCCAACATAGTGTTGATAGCTATACCATGTGGAAGTGAAATGTATCATATGTTAGCGCGCCGCCAGTAGGTACGTCCAGCCCAATGGAGTGGGTCACCAGCTGACCCATAATGTGAGGGAGGGAACATAGCTGTGCAGATGTGTCCATTACAAAATACATGAGGAGAAATGTAGATATATGTACTGACCATATGTCTGAATCATATCCCACAAGGCATGTAATAGTCACATACAAAAGGTATGTCCGTATTTCACATACCAAATGTGACAGGAAATAGCATACGCATGTAAACGAAACAGAAGGAGCATATAAACAGCTATAACAATACGGACACATGTAGGCCGAAAGGAACAGTATGATCCGTACCGTCGAGTAAGATTACCACCTGTCCCACTTTGTGAGCGACAGTCCCTCTGTGGGCAGATGTGTCCTGACACAAACATGTAAAAATGGCAAATGTCCAGAGAATATAGGACATAATTATTCCATAGACGTCATGTAATAGTTGCATTAAATATATTTCACTGAACGTATATTACATAAATGTCATAAGAAACAGAATAAGACACCAAAATGCTACAAGAATAAGCTTATATATAGGCAAGAATTGTAAGTTCTATCTGCCAAACTGATCATGGGTATGTATCGGCCTGTAAAATATGCTGTGTTCACCACAAATGTCACACTAGGGTTGCCACCTTTTCAAATGGCCAACATGGGACATTGTTGGTACAGGCATCAGATTTTACAGGCCGACACATACCCACGGCCAGTACAAAGGACAGAACTTAACTTTTTTGCCTAAATAAAAGCTTATTCTCATAGCATTTTAGTTGCTTATTCTGTTTCTTATAACATTTAGGTATTTCAGATACAGCATAACTGTTTTATGCAACTATTACATAAAATATAAGAAATAATTTTGTCCTAAAATCTCAGGACATATGCCATTTATACAATTTCTTGTCAGGACACAACTGCTCAAAGTGGGGCTGTCCCTCGCAAAGTGGGACAGGTGGTAACCCTATGTCACACTGTGGCCAATTGAAAAGGTGGAAACACAACCATTGACTGTGGGGAGGCATTGTCCACAACAGTCGGACATGTGTAAGGAATAGCTTGGACATAGGAAAAGGTGCCATCCTACCAATGAGTACAACAGGCTGGCAAAATCCAGAAGGCAGCTGTATGGTCCAAACGTGTATGTGACACAGTCGATCGGGTAGTACCCGGATATACCAGCCAAGTAATGAAAGTGAAGTATGGGCGTGTACCTATGTGCATGAGGTATAGCATGTGGAAAGCAAACATGGCAGGGTAGTCCACACAACCATAAAGGTAG
>NC_056732.1:788593493-788708059 GCF_019279795.1 Protopterus annectens | reverse complement strand
GAGGTTCCCAAAATGAATCAGTACCTAATAGTACTATAAGGGTTTTAAAACTATCATTATGTATTACATTTTTTTCTGGGTTTCCCGGTCAGTGAATCAGTACCTAAAAGTGATATAAGTTTGTAAAACTATCATTATGTATTACATTGTTTTACTGGTTACCAAATCAGGGGTCAGTACCTAATAGTACTATAAAGTTTTTAAAACTATCATTATGTATTTAATTTTTTTACTTTTCCAGAGTCAGGGAAACAGACCTAATATGTATAAATTTTAAAATACATTTGTTTACCTTTTTCGGTTAAGATCAGTAATAGACCCAAAGTTAAATTTTAAAATACATTTGTTTACTTGTTTTTCGGTTAAGATCAGTAATAGTACCTAATGTACTATAATTTGTAAAAAACATTTGTTTATTTTTTTTACGGTTAAAGTCTAATAGTACCTAATGTTAAATTTGTAAAATATCATTTGTTTACTTGTTTTTCTGGTTACCAAATCTAATAGTACCTAATTTGACTATAACTTTGTAAAACATTTATGTTTTCAGTTTTCAGTTCCAATAGTGAATAGTTAAAACTATCATTTGTAAAACACATTTTATTACAGTTTTATGACCAATAGGAACGTATTTGTAATAACTTTGTAAAACATTTTTATGTTTTCAGTTTTATGCCAATAGTGAATAGTTAAAAATATATAATTTTAAAATTCTTATGTTTTCAGTTTTATGGTTCCAAGGGATGAATAGTTAATATATATAAAGTTTTTAAAAATATCATTATGTATTTAAATTTTTTTACTTAAATATAAAAGTATAATGTTTAAAATTTTTAAAATAATTAGTATTAATTTTTTTACTTTAAATCATAAAAGTATAATGTACTTAAGGTTTGTAAAATACATTTGTATTAATTGTTTTACTTTAAGATCATGTCAGTCCAAAGTATTAAATTTGTAAAAAAATTATTTTGTATTACTTGTTTACTTTAAAGGGATAATGTTAATGTACAAAGTTTGTAAAATACATTAGTATTTAAGTTTTAAATTTTCCCTATGAATCATTAATGTACAAAGTTTGTAAAATACATTTTGTATTAATTGTTTTTTTGTTACCCGGGGTTAATGTACCAATAGTGAATAAAAATTTTTAAAAATATATTTGTAACTTTTTTATTTTTCCATTAATGTACCAATATGATAGTTTTAAAACTATATTTGTAACTTTTTTATGGTTACCCGGGGTTAACGTACCAATAGGATATAAAATTTTTAAAAATATATTTTATTTCATTGTTTTACTGGGTTCCAAATAAAATCAGTACCAATAGTGACTATAAGTTTAAAACTATCATTATGTATTACATTGTTTTTCTGGGTTTCCAGAGTCAGTGAATCAGTACCTAATAGTGACTATAAGTTGTAAAACTATCATTATGTATTACATTTTTTTACTGGTTACCAAATCAGTGAATCAGACCTAATAGACTAAAGTTGTAAAACTATCATTATGTATTACATTGACTTTTCCAGAGTCAGTGAATCAGTACCTATAGTGACTATAATTTGTAAAACTATCATTATGTATTACATTGTTTACTGGACCAAGTCAGTAATCAGTACCTAATATGACATAATGTTTTTAAAACTATCATTATGTATTACATTGTTTTACTTTTCCAGAGTCAGTGAATCAGACCTAAAAGTGACTATAATGTTTTTAAAACTATCATTATGTATTACATTGTTTTACTGGTTACCAGAGTCATAATCAGACCTAATAGTACTAAAGGTTTTTAAAATATCATTATGTATTACATTGTTTTACTGGGTTTCCAGAGTCAGTGAATCAGTACCTAATAGTGACTATAAGGGTTTTTAAAAATATCTTATGTATTACATTGTTTTTGGTTACCAGAGTCAGTGAATCAGTACCTAATATGACATAATGTTGTAAAACTATCATTATGTATTACATTTTTTTGGGTTTCCAGAGTCAGGAATGACCCAATAGTGACTATAATGTTGTAAAACTATCATTATTTTTACATTGTTTTACTGGTTACCAGAGTCAGGAATCAGTACCTAATAGTGACTAAAGTTTTTAAAATATCATTAGTATTACATTGTTTTACTGGTTTCCAGAGTCAGGAATCATAACCCAAAGTTAAATTTTTTAAAAAAAACATTTGTTTACTTTTTTTACGGTTAAGATCAGTAATAGTAAATAATGTATAAATTTCTAAAATACATTTGTTTACTTTTTTTACGGTTCCGATCGGAATAGTACTAATGTGACTATAAATTTTTTAAAAAACATTTGTTTACTTTTTTTACGGTTAAGATCGGAACGTACCCAAAATGTTAAAAATTTTTAAAATACATTTTTTACTTTTTACGAAGATCAGTAACATACCCAAAAGTAATAAATTTGTAAAACTTTTATGTTTTCATTTTTATGTTACCAAGTAAATAGTCCCAAATATATAAGGGTTTTAAAATTTTTTATGTTTTCAGTTTTATGGTTTCCAATAGTGAATAGTTAAATATATAAAGTTTGTAAAAAAAATTTTTTTTTTTACCAATTTTTTTAAAGGCTTTTTTTAAAAAATTTTTTTAAAACCTTTTTTTTTACCTTTTTTTAAAAAGTGAATTTTTCAAAAATTTTTTTTAAAATTTTTTTTTTTTTTTTTTTTAAAAAAAAAAAAAAATTTTTATTTTTTTTTAATTTTTAAAAAATTTTTTTTTTTTAAAAAAAAAAATTTTTTAAAAAAAAAAATTTTTTTTTTTAAATTTTTTTTGTTTTTTTTAAAGGCAAAAAAGGGGGTTTTTTTTTTTTTTTTTTAAAAAATTTTTTTTTTAAAAAATTTTTTTTTTTTTTTAATTTTTTTTAATTTTTAAAAAATTTTTTTTTTTTAAAAAAAAAAAAAATAAAAAATTTTTTTTTTTAAACCCCTTTTTTAATTCCAAAAAATTTTTTTAAAATTCTTTTGGTTTTAAAATTTTTTTTTTTTTAAAAAAAAATTTTCAAAATTATTTTTTTTTTTTAAAAAATATTTTTTTTTTTAAAAAAAAAAAAAAAATTTTTTTTTTTTAAAATTTTTTTTTTTTTAAAGGGCCAAAAAAATTTTAAAAATTTAAAAGTTTTAAAATTTTTTTTTTAAATTTTAAAAGGCCAAAAAAATTTTTTAAAAAAAAATTTTTTGGTTTTTTTTTTCCCCCCCTTTTAAAAAGTTTTTAAAAATTTTAAAAAATTTTAAAATTTTTTTTTTTTTTTTAGGGGCCAAAATTTTTTTGTTTTAAATTTTTAAAAAATTTTTTTTTACCTTTTTTTTTCCCAATTTTAAAAAATTTTAAAAATTTTTTTAAAACTTTTTGGGAAGTTTTTTTTTTCCCAAAGGGGAAAAAAAAATTTCTTTTGGTTTTAAAATTTTTTTTTTTTTTAAAGGGCCAAAAAAAAGGGCCCAAAATTCTTTTGTTTTAAAAAGGGGAAAAATTTTTTTCCCAATTTTAAAAAAAAAAATTAAAAAATTTTAAAATTTTTTTTTTAAATTTTTAATTTACCGGAAAAAAAATTTTTTTAAAAAATTTTTTTTTTTTTTCTTTTTAAAAGGGGCGGGAAAATATTAAAATTTTAAAAAATTTTTTTTTTTTTCTTTTTAAACCGTTTTCGGAAAAATATTTAAATTTTAAAATTATTTTTTTTTTTTAATTTTTAAAAAATTTTTTTTTTTGGGGGTTTTTTAAAATTTTAAAATTTTTTTTTTTAAAAACCCTTTTTAAAGTTTTTTCCCTTTTTTAAAATTAAAATTTTTTTTAATGTTTTTTTACCCTTTTTTTGGGGGTTTTTTTTTTTTTAAAAAATTTTTAATTTTAAAGGGTTTTTTTACCCTTTTTAAAGTTTTTTCCCTTTTTTAAAAAATTTTTATTTAAAAATTTTTTTCCAAATTAAAATTTTTTTTAAAAAAAAAAATTTTTTTAAAAAAATTTTAAAAATTTTTTTAAAAAAAAACATTTTTAAAGGTTTTAAAAGGGGAAAAAAATTAAAAATTTTTTTTTAAAAAAAGTTTCAATTTTTTTTGGGGAAAAAATTTTTAAAAAAATTTTTTTTTTAAAAAAAAAAATTTTTTTTGGTTTAAAATTTTTTTTAAAAAATTTTTTGGGAAAAAAAAAATTTTTTTGGGTTTTTTTTAAAAAAATTTTTTTTTTTAAAAAAAAATTTTTTTTTTTTTAAAAAAAATTTTTTAAAAAAATTTTTTTTTTAAAAAAAAATTTTTTTTTTTTTTGGGGGGCCCTTTTTTTAAAAAACCGTTTTTGGGGGCTAAAAAATTTGGCCCTTTTTAAAAAAAGTTTTAAAAAAATTTTAAATTTTTTTTTTTTTTTAAAAAAAGTTTCATTTTTAAAGGGAAAAAAAAAAACCCCCAAAATTTTAAAAATTTTTTAAAAAATTTGTTTCATTTTTAAAGGTTTTAAAAGGGGAAAAAAATTTTAAATTTTTCTTTTTTTTAAAAAAATTTTTTTAAAAAAATTTTTAATGGGTTTCCAAATTTTAAAAACCCCCAAAAAATTTTTTTTTTAAAATTTTTGGGTTTTTTTTTTTTCCCTTTTTTAAAATACCGGGGTTTTTTTACCCTTTTAAAAAGGGTTTTTTTTTTTTTAAAAATTTTTTAATTTTAAAGGGTTTTTTTACCCTTTTAAAAGTTTTAAAAAAAATTTTTAAAAAATTTTTATTTTAATTTTTTTAAATTTCCAAATTAAAATTTTTTTTAAAAAAAAAAAATTTTTTTAAAATTTTTAAAATTTTTTTTTTTTGGGGGAAAAAATTTTTTTTTAAATTAAATTTTTTTAAATTTTTTTAAAATTTTTTTAAATTTCCAAAATTTAAAAATTTTTTTTTAAAAAAAAAAAAAAAATTTTTAATTTAATTTTTTTTTTAAATTTTTAAAGGGTTTTTTTTTTTTGAAAAAAAATTTTAAAAAAATGTTTTTTTACCCAAAAAAAAAGGGTTTTTTTTTTTTTAAAAATTTTTTAATTTTAAAAAAATTTTTTTACCCTTTTTCAATTTTTTTTTAAAAAAAAAAATTTTAAAAAATTTTTTTTTAAAAAAAGTTTTAAAAATTTTTGGGAAAAAAAAAACCCCCAAAAAATAATTTTTTTAAAAAAAAAATTTTTACCTTTTTTTTAAAGGGGAAAAATCATTTTTAATTTTTTTTTTTTTAAACTTAAAAAAGTAAATTGGGGTTTTTTTAAAAAAAATTAATTTTTTTTTTAAATTTTTAAAAAAAAAAATTTGTAAATTGTTTTTTTTAAACTTAATTTGTAAATTGTTTTTTTCCAAAAAAAAAAATTTGTAAATTGTTTTTTTGGGAAAAAGGTTTTTTAAATTTTTTGGTTTTAAAATTTTAAAAATTTTTTTTTTTAAATTTTTTAAAAAAAAAATTTTTTTTTAATTTTTTTAAGGTTTTAAAATTTTAAAAATTTTTTTTTTTTTTTTAAAAAAAAATTAAATTTTTTTTTTTTTTTAAAAAAAAAATTTTTTTTTTAAAAAAAAAAAAAAATTTTTTTTTTTTTGTTTTGGTTTTAAAATTTTAAAAATTTTTTTTGGGTTTTTTTCCAAAAAAAAAAATTTGGAAATTGTTTTTAATTTTAAAAAAAAAAATTTGTATTAAAAGTTTTTTTAAAAAAAATTATTTTTTTTTTTAAATTTTTAAAAAAAAAAATTTTGGAAATTTTTTTTTAAAAAAAAAAATTTGTACCAAAATTTTTTTTGGGGAAAAAAAAAAAGGGGGTTTTTGGTTTTAAAAAATTTTTTTAAAAAAAAATTTTTTTTTTTTAAAAAAAAAAAAATTTTTTTTTTTTTTAAAAAATTTAAATTTTTTTAAAAATTTTTTTTAAAAAATTAATTTTTTTTTTAAAGGTTTTAAAAAAAAAAATTTGTAAATTTTTTTTAAAAAAAATTTTTTAAATTTTTTTTGGGTTTTAAAAAACAAATTTTTTTTTTAAATTTTTTTTTTATCATTTTTAATTTTGGTTTTAATTTTAAAAATTTATTTTTAAATTTTTTTTAAAGGGAAATATCATTTTTAATTTTGTTTTGGGTTTTAAAAAAAAAAATTTTTTTTAAAAAAAAAAAAATTGTTTTTTTAAAAAAAAAAATTTGTTTTTAATTTTTTTTAAACTTAATTTGTAAATTGTTTTTTTAAAAAAAATTAATTTTTTTTACGGTTTTAAAAAAAAAAATTTGTTTTTTTTTTAAAAAATTTTTTTAAATTTTTTTGGTTTTAAAAAATTTGTTTAAAATTTTTTTTTTGGGGAAAAAAAATTTTTTTTTAATTTTTTTTGGAAAAAAAAATTTTCCTTTTTTTTTTTTTAAAAAAAAACATTTTTTTTTTAATGGTTTAAAAAATTTTTTTTAAAAACCTTTTTTTTAAAGGGAAAAATCATTTTTAATTTTTTTTAATGGTTTTAAAATTTTTTTAAAAAAAAAATTTTTTTTAAAAAAAAAAATTTTTTTTTAAAAAAAAATTAGGTTTTTTTTTAAATTTTTAAAAAAAAAAATTAAATAAAATTGTTTTTTTAAAAAAAAAATTTTTTTTAAATTTTTTTTTTAAAAATTTATTTTTTTTTTTTAAAAAAAATTTTTTTTAAAAAAAATTTTTTTTAAAAATTTTTTTAAAATTTTTTTTAAAAAATTTTAAAAAAAATTTTTTTTAAAAAAAATTTTTGGGAAAAAAAAAATTTTTTTTTTTTATAAAAAAAAAATTTTTTTTTTAAATTTTAAAAAATTTTTTTTAAAAACCTAAAAGGAAAAAAAGTAAAAAAATTTTAAATTTTTTTTTTTTTTAAAAAAATTTTTTTAAAAAATTTTTTTTTAAAAAAAAAAATTAAAATTTTTTTAAATTTTTTTTTTCCAAAATTAAAATTTTTTTTAAAAAAAAAAAAAAAATTTTTAATTTTAAAAATTTTTTTCCAATTTTGAAAATTTTTTTTAAAAAAAATTTTTTAAAATTAAAATTTTTTAAAAATTTTTTTTTTTTGGGCCCTTTTTCCCTTTAAATTAAATTTTTTTATTTTTTTTTTTTAAAATTTTTGGGAAAATTTTTCCCTTTAAATTTTTTTAAAAAATTTTTAATTTTAAAAGTTTTTTTCCAAATTTATTATTTTTTTAAAAAAAAAAATTTTTAAAAATTAAAATTTTTTTTTTTTTAAATTTAAAAAAATTTTTTTTTCCTTTTTTTAAAAAAATTTTAAAAAAAAATTTTTTTTTTAAAATTTTTTAAAAAAATTTTTTTTTCCTTTTTAAAAAAAAATTTTAAAAATTATTTTTTTTTTTTATTTTTTTTTTTGGGGGGAAAAAAAAAATTTTTAAAAATTATTTTAAAAAATTTTTTTTTTAAACCCCTTTTTTTTTTAAAAAAAAAAAAACTATAAAATTTTTTAAAAAAATTTTTTTTTTACCTTTTTTTGGGGTTTTTAAAAACTTTTTTAAAAATAAAAAATTTTTTCCCAAAAAAAAATTTTTTTTTTTACCCTTTTAAAAAACAAAAAAAATTTTTTTTTAAAATTTTTTTAAAAATTTTTATTATTTTTTTTTTTAGTTAAAACCCAAAAACCCAAAAATTTTAAAAATTTTAAAATTTTTTTTTTTTTTTTTAAAAAAAAATTAAATATTAAAAAAAATTTTAAATTTTTTTTTTTTTGGGTTTTGGGAAAAAAAAAATAAGGTTTTAAAATTTAAAAAATTATTTTTTTGGGTTTCCGGTTGGGGTCAGTTAAAAAAATTTTAAAAATTTTAAATTTCTAATTTTTTTTACTTTTTTTTTTTTAAAAAAAATTTTAAAATTTTAAAAAATTTTTAAAAAAATTTTTTATTTTTTTGGGGGAAAACCCAAAAAAAAAAAATTTTTAAAAAAATTTTTTATTTTTTTGGGGGAAAACCCAAAACCATAATGTTTTTAAAATTTTTTAAAAAATTTTTTTGGGTTTTGGGAAAAAAAAAATAATGTTTTTAAAATTTTAAAAAAATTTTTTTGGGTTTTGGGAAAAAAAAAATAATGTTTTTAAAATTTTAAAAAAATTTTTTTTTTTTAAAAAAAAATTAAAAAATTTAAATTTTTTTTTTTTTTTTTTTCCCCGGGGAACCCCTTTTTTTTTAAAATTTTAAAAAAATTTTTTTGGGTTTTGGGAAAAAAAAGGGGGTTTTTTTTTAAAATTTTTTTTTTTTTTTTACCGGCCGGGGTCAGGAAAAAATAAATTTTTTTTAAAAAAAAAAAATTTTTTTTTTTTTACCGGCCCGGGGGGGTAAAAAATAAATTTTTTTTAAAATTTTTTTTTTTAATTTTTTTCCGGTTTGAATCAGTTAAAAAAATTTTTTTTTTTTTTTAAAAATTAATTTTTTTTTTACCGGCCCAAAAAAAAAAATAAATTTTTTTTAAAAAAAATTTTTTTTTTTTTTTCCCCGGGGAACCCTTTTTTAATTTTTTTAAAATTTTTTTTTTTTAATTTTTTTCCGGTTGGGGTCAGTTAAAAAAATTTTTTTTTTTTTTTAAAATTTTTTTTTTTAATTTTTTTCCGGTTAAAAAAAAAATAATGTTTTTAAAATTTTAAAATTTTTAATTTTTTTTACTTTTTTTTTTTTAAAAAAAAGTCCCAAAAAAATTTTTAAAAAAAAAAGGTTTTTTTAAAATTTTTTAAAAAGGCCAAAAAATAAATTTTTTAAAAATTTTTAAAAATTTTTTTTTTTTTTTTTTAAAAAAAAACCCAAAAATTTTAAAATTTTTTTTTTTTTTTTTTTAAAAAAAAAAAATAAATTTTTTACACTTTTAAAAAAATTTTTTTGGGTTTTGGGAAAAAAAAAATAATGTTTTTAAAAAAAAAAAAATTTTTTTGGGTTTTGGGGAAAAAAAAAATAATGGAAAATTTAAAATTTTTTTTTTTAATTTTTTTCCGGTTGGGGTCAGTTAAAAAAATTTTTTTTTAAAATTTTAAAATTTTTTTTTTTAATTTTTTTCCGGTTGGGGTCAGTTAAAATAAATTTTTTTTTTTAAAAAAAATTAATTTTTTTTTTACCGGCCCGGGGGAAAAAATAAATTTTTTTAAAAAAAATTTTTTTTTTTTTACCGGCCGGGGTCAGGAAATAAATAAAATTTAAAAAAAAAATTAATTTTTTTTTTACCGGCCCGGGGGCCCTTTTTTAAATTTTTTTTTTAAAAAAAATTAATTTTTTTTTTACCAGGCCCGGGGGCCCTTTTTTAAATTTTTTAACATTTTTTTTTTTTTTTTTTAAAAATAATAATTAAAAGGTTTTAAAATTTTAAAAAATTTTTTTTTTTTTTTTTTTAAAAAAGGGGGGAAAAAAAAAATTTTTTTTTAAAAAATTATTTTAAATTTTTTTTTAAAAGGGGGGGGGAATTAAAATTAAAATTTTTTTTAAAAAAAATTTTTTTTTTTTTTTTTAAAAAAAATAATTAAAATAAGGTTTTTAAAATTTTAAAAAAATTTTTTTTTTAAAGGGGAAAAAAAAGTCCCAAAGGGAAAATTTTTAAAAAAAATTTTTTTTTCCCTTTTTTGGGGGCCCCCCCCGGGGGGCCCAAAAAGGGGGGGAAAAAAAAGGTTTAAAAAATTTTTAAAAAAAAAAATTTTCCCCCTTTTGGGGGAAAAATTTTTTTTAAAAAAAAAAAAACCTTTTTTTTAAAAAAAAAAAAAGGTTTTCCCCAAAAAAAAACCCCCCCCTTTTTTTTTGGGGGGGAAAAAAAATTTTTAAAAAATTTTTCCCCAAAAAAAAAAAAAACCCCCCCCCCTTTTTGGGGGGGAAAAAAAATTTTTTTTTTTTACTATTCCCCCCCCAAAAAAAAAAACCCCCCCCCGGGGGAAAAAAAATTTTTTTTTTTTTTCCCCCCCTTAAAAAAAAATTTTTTTTTGTTTAAAGTTAAAAAAATTTTAAAAAAAACAATATTAAATTTTTTCCCCCAAAAAAAAATTTTTAAAATTTTTTTAAAAAAACCAAAAAATTTTAAAAGGGAAAAACTTAAAAATTTTAAAACCAAAAAAAAATTTTTGTTTTTTTTAAATAAAACCCCCTTTTTTTTTTTAACCCAAATTTTTCCCCCCCTTTTTTTTTTTTTTTTTTTTTAAAAAAAATTTTTTTTTTTTTAAATTTTTTTTTATTTTTTTTTTTTTGGGGGGGGGAAAAATTTTTTTTTTTAAAATTTTTTTTTTTTTTTAAATTTTTTTTGGGAAAAAATTTTTTTTTCAATTTTTAAAAAAGGTTTTAAAATTTTTTAAAAAGGGTTTTTAAACAAATTTTTTTTAAAAAAAGGTTTTTTTAAAATTTTTTGAAAATTTTAATTTTTAAAATCAAAACAGGTCTTCCCTGCACAGTGTGAGGCAGAAAAGAACTTCACTTTTACCACTACTCTACTATTGCCCACAACCTGTAAAAACAAAGCAGGTCTTCCCCTGCACAGCGTGAGGCAGAAAAGAATTTCGCCCTTTTCGAGTGACTACTCTACTATTGCCCACAACCTGTAAAAACAAAACAGGTCTTCCTCTGCACAGCGTGAGGCAGAAAAGAACTTCGCACTTTTCGAGCGGCTACTCTACTATTGCCCACAACCTGTAAAAACAAAACAGGTCTTCCCCTGCACAGCTTGAGGCAGAAAAGAACTTTGCCCTTTTCGAGCGACTACTCTACTATTGCCCACAACCTGTAAAAACAAAACAGGTCTTCCCCTGCACAGCGTGAGGCAGAAAAGAATTTTTTTACCGACTACTCTACTATTGCCCACAACCTGTAAAAACAAAACAGGCCATTATCTGGTCATTTTAGTATAGACTTTAAAGTAAAGTATTATTTAAGGGTCCTCAGCACTAGCACGAATATCCCTAGGCTTACCCATACAAAAAATCCAAGCTTGTTTGCATTTACTCCAGTTAAACTACAGAACACACTCTTAAACTAAGGCAAACAGCTATAAAATTTTAAAAACAAGCTCCCAAAGCATAGGAATTGAACCTGATGTTTGTTTAGACGAGATTACTCACCTGCAAGTTAATTATTCAGGAGTTACATCTTGAAACCTGGGCTCTAGTGGCTTAGTGTAAACCCCCACCCCCATTCTATCCCTGTTACAAAGGTTTGAAATAACCCTTGTCTGGTGCCTTTAATTTCAAATCCCTAGTGCTGTAGGACCTTGTTACCGGCCTCTACCTCCTGAGGTATGTATTAAGCTGTTATTCATTGTTCCTAATAGACTGTTAAATGTATTTAAGTTGAATTGTGTGATTTAATAGTAACTGATGCAACTTTTTTTTGCTACATAGTTACATAATGCACTATTGAATGGCATGAATATTGTAGCTACTTGTTTCTTTAAAGCTAAGTTGTGTCTCTAAAGCTAAATGTGTTTGGTAACCAGACTTTAGTATGACAAGCTCTTTGCAGGGCTGTTCATTAGAGTGAAAATTGGGAGCCTTCTGTATATTTTTTGAGAAGCAGGATATTCAACATTCAACATTCTTTGACTCAGTCATAAGGCACTGTTGCAGTAAAATGCTAATGTGTTATAATGATTTATGCTATATGTAAAGATATGTAAAGATTTTACTAACATAGTTTAGGGTTTCCTCAGGTAGTCTAATGTTGTTTAAGCTACACAGCTGCTTCTGACTGCCTCTGAAATCAACCTCTCTCTATCCCTCCAAGTCTTCCCCTGCACAGCGTGAGGCAGAAAAGAACTTCACACTTTTCGAGCGACTACTCTACTATTGCCCACAACCTGTAAAAACAAAACAGGTCATTATCTGGTCATTTTAGTATAGACTTTAAAGTAAAGTATTATTTAAGGGTCCTCAGCACTAGCACAAATCTCCTTAGGCTTACCCAAACAAAAAATCCAAGCTTGTTTGCATATACTCCACTTAAACTACAGAACACACTCTAAAACTAAGGCAAACAGCTATAAGTTTTAAAAACAAGCTCCCAAAGCATAGGAATTGAACCAGATGTTTGTTTAGATGAAATTACTCACCTGCAAGTTAATTATTCAGGAGTTACATCTTGAAACCTGGGCTCTAGTGGCTTAGTAAATCCGCTTTATGAGCACTGCCGCTGGCTCAGCCTCCGCCTCCCGCCCTGCCCCCTATTCCCACTCCGCCCAATACTGCACTTTTATAACCTCAAACCACTCCCCTACTATCCACTAACTTCCTGTACCTCACTACCGCCCTCTAAGATCAAACGGAATATGACACCACCCAGGAAGCTTATCATACTAACTCTTTTTCCCCTCCTACTTGTCCCTTACCTAGCTACCCTATATGAAACCTGGTCTTACATAGGCTTCCACCACCCAGGCTACCAAACCAACCTCGTCCCCATAATTAACAACAGAAGCCATGACTCAACTCACTACTCACCCTCCTTGTTAGAACTCGAACGCTATGTAATTATCAAACCTACCAATATTAGGCCAAATGATAAACATTACTACAAACTTCTACTCAAAGCCCTCAAATTCATTACCACTCTGAATCACAGACTAGCCACAGATGGTGATATCCACCCCAACCCTGGCCCTTCCCCTCCACTCAATTCTAATTCCACCCTATCCTCCCTCCACTTCTCAATCTAAACTCTAGACCCTTTAACTCTCTTCTGACCTGTCATCTAAACATCAGAAGTGTAAACAATAAGATTCACAACCTACATGCCCTTTTAGCTACTTGTTCCCCAGACCTACTATGTCTCACAGAAACCTGGCTTAAACCAAGTAAAGACACACAGATAATCCCAGGGTATGATATACTAAGAGCAGACCGAATAACTCAGAAGGTGGCTGTGTAGCAATACTCCACAAAATACATTACAAATCTCCTTGCCTCTCCACAACCCTCCTAACAAACAATGAGGACATTCTACTTGTAAAACTTCAACCAAACAAGCATAAAAGCATAAATATAGCATGTATTTACATCCCCCCAGGCAACAATAATAACAAAACCTTAGAGGACTTTCTCCACTGGTTAACTCAAACTCACCCCCAGGAATCCATAGTGTTAGGTGACTTCAACATTGATTGGAATTCCTTCTCATCTAGCTCCCCATCTAGCAGCATAAATCTACATGGCTTTTCTCAGCTCAAATCCACTCCTACCAGACTAGGTAAACCCCAAAACAAAGACAGCATCCTGGACTGGATCCTTACTAATAAAGATCCTGACCAGTACTCAGCAGGTACTCACCCAGAGGACATGAGTGAAAACTTACTCACCTATGTTATCAAATTTAAGAAAATCACCCCCCTTCTTACAACCATAAAAAAAATCAGGAACAATAATAAATTCAATGCCTCCATTTTTCAAACTGAACTTAAAGCCCACAACTGGACAATACTCAAGTCTCTTTCTCTTGAAGAGGCAGTTATCTACTTCAACACCACCTTCCTCAAGATTCTAGATTCCCATGCTCCAATACGGTCCATTAGAACTAAAACCAAAACCGCACCATGGCTCTCTAAGGAAACAAAATCCAAAATCCTATCTAGAAACAAGATGTGTGTCACATGGTGTACCTCTAAAGACCCACACTCCCACCAAACCTTCCGGCAACAGGCTGTTCTATGGCAGGACAAATTATCCACATGCCTACCTGTTACACTTGGAGTTCCCCAAGGATCTATTCTTGGCCCTCTTCTCTTCACCATCTTTGTTAATGACCTGCCCACAATCACCCCCCCATGCCACATGCATTCAATATGCAAATGATTCAACTATCATCAGCACAGCCTCCAACCTGGCAGACCTCACTGCTTCAACCCAAGACACCTTCAACCTAATAGAAAAATGGTTCTCAAGACAACTAGTTCTCAACCCCAACAAAACAAAACTACTTACTTTCTCACCCACTAACAAGACTCTTCCCCCCACCTTCTCTATTAAATCCTCCAATGGAATCACTATATCACCAGAAGCTCACACAAAGCTATTAGGTGTTACCATTGATAACTCCCTTAAATTTGACACCCATTTCAATCTAACCATCAAAACCGTCAATAAAAAGCTTGGCTCTCTCTACAAAGTAAAACACTTTCTCACTCCTCACGCTAAAATTACAATTGCCAGCACACACCTACTATCAACTCTTTTCTATGCCTCCCCTTTTACAAACCTAAACAAGACAACCCTTAACAAACCATAGCTAGATTTGCCACAAATTCCACCTTTAGAATGCACCACTGCACTAACTTGAAGCAACTAGGGTGGTTAGAGTTTTCCAGCCAACTCCATTTCAACCAACTCAAAACAGCCCACCAGATACTGTATCACCCAGAGAAAACACCAGCTCTGAAAAACATCATTCACCCCTATATTAACCTGCAATATTTATGCTCCTCCAATAAGATCTTAGCTCAAACTACCAAAGCCAATAATTCTGCTGGGGATTCTCTATTCTCAAACTTTGTAGGTAAAATGTGGAACTCCCTACCGACCATGCACACCTCAGAACCTTCATTCCTACAATTCAAAAAAAGCTTAAACCCCATCTCAATACCCTCTGGCAATGTCCCTGTTCCAAACCTGATTAACCACTATCATTTACCCTTCTCTTACCTCACTATCCTTAACCGCTTTTTAACAAGGCGCCTCGCCTTTGTAACTGACCTATGTTTTTTTTATATGCTGCTGTTATTTTTTTCCCAAGATGTGATGTATCTTTATATTGTATTTAGAACTCAACTATCTTCCTTTTTTGCATTAACAATGTTCATATGTCTGTTATGTACCTGGAGCTTTTCTCCCCGGGCCTCCGCTGAAAATGGACATGTATCCAGTCGGACTCTCCCGGTTAACAAATGTAAAATAAATAAATAAATAAATAAATCTTTATGTATTACATTGTTTTACTGGTTACCAGAGTCAGTGAATCAGTACCTAATAGTGACGATAAGGTTTGCAAAACTATCATTATGTATTGCATTGTTTTACTGGTTACCAGAGTCAGTGAAACAGTACCTAATAGTGACAATAATGTTTGTAAACTATCATTATGTATTGCATTGTTTTACTGGTTACCAGAGTCAGTGAATCAGTACCTAATAGTGACTATAATGTTTGTAAACTATCATTATGTATTGCATTGTTTTACTGGTTACCAGATTCAATGAATCAGTACCTAATAGTGACTATAATGTTGTGAAACTATCATTATGTATTGCATTGTTTTACTGGTTACCAGAGTCAGTGAATCAGTACCTAATAGTGACTATAATGTTTGTAAAACTATCATTATGTATTACATTGTTTTACTGGTTACCAGAGTCAGTGAATAAGTACCTAATAGTGACTATAATGTTTGTAAAACTATCATTATGTATTACATTGTTTTACTGGTTACCAGAGTCAGTGAATAAGTACCTAATAGTGACTATAATGTTTGTAAAACTATCATTATGTATTGCATTGTTTTACTGGTTACCAGAGTCAGTGAATCAGTACCTAATAGTGACTATAATGTTTGTAAAACTATCATTATGTATTACATTGTTTTACTGGTTACCAGAGTCAGTGAATCAGTACCTAATAGTGACTATAATGTTTGTAAAACTATCATTATGTATTACATTGTTTTACTGGTTACCAGAGTCAGTGAATCAGTACCTAATAGTGACTATAAGGTTTGTAAAACTATCATTATGTTTTCCATTGTTTTACTGGTTACCAGAGTCAGTGAATCAGTACCTAATAGTGACTATAATGTTGTGAAACTATCATTATGTATTACATTGTTTTACTGGATACTAGAGTCAGTGAATCAGTACCTGATAGTGACTATAATGTTGTGAAACTATCATTATGTATTACATTGTTTTACTGGATACTAGAGTCAGTGAATCAGTACCTAATAGTGACTATAATGTTTGTAAAACTATCATTATGTATTACATCGTTTTACTGGTTACCAGAGTCAGTGAATCAGTACCTAATAGTGACTATAATGTTTGTAAAACTATCATTATGTATTACATTGTTTTACTGGTTACCAGAGTCAGTGAATCAGTACCTAATAGTGACTATAATGTTTGTAAAACTATCATTATGTATTACATCGTTTTACTGGTTACCAGAGTCAGTGAATCAGTACCTAATAGTGACTATAATGTTTGTAAAACTATCATTATGTATTACATTGTTTTACTGGTTACCAGAGTCAGTGAATCAGTACCTAATAGTGACTATAATGTTTGTAAAACTATCATTATGTAGTATATTGTTTTACTGGTTACTAGAGTCAGTGAATCAGTACCTAATAGTGACTATAATGTTTGTAAAACTATCATTATGTATTACATTGTTTTACTGGTTACCAGAGTCAGTGAATCAGTACCTAATAGTGACTATAAGGTTTGTAAAACTATCATTATGTTTTCCATTGTTTTACTGGTTACCAGAGTCAGTGAATCAGTACCTAATAGTGACTATAATGTTGTGAAACTATCATTATGTATTACATTGTTTTACTGGATACTAGAGTCAGTGAATCAGTACCTAATAGTGACTATAATGTTTGTAAAACTATCATTATGTATTACATTGTTTTACTGGTTACCAGAGTCAGTGAATCAGTACCTAATAGTTACTATAATGTTGTAAAACTATCATTATGTATTACATTGTTTTACTGGTTACCAGAGTCAGTGAATCAGTACCTAATAGTGACTATAATGTTTGTAAAACTATCATTATGTATTACATTGTTTTACTGGTTACCAGAGTCAGGGAATCAGTACCTAATAGTGACTATAATGTTTGTAAAACTATCATTATGTATTACATTGTTTTACTGGTTACCAGAGTCAGGGAATCAGGACCTAATAGTGACTATAATGTTTGTAAAACTATTATTAAGTATTACATTGTTTTACTGGTTACCAGAGGCAGGGAATCAGTACCTAATAGTGACTATAATGTTTGTAAAACTATCATTATGTATTACATTGTTTTACTAGTTACCAGAGTCAGGGAATCAGTACCTAATAGTGACTATAAAGTTTGTAAAACTATCATTATGTATTACATCGTTTTATTGGTTACCAGAGTCAGTGAATCAGTACCTAATAGTGACTATAAGGTTTGTAAAACTATCATTATGTATTACATTGTTTTACTGGTTACCAGAGTCAGTGAATCAGTACCTAATAGTGACTATAAGGTTTGTAAAACTATCATTATGTATTACATTGTTTTACTGGTTACCAGAGTCAGTGAATCAGTACTTAATAGTGATTATAATGTTGTGAAACTATCATTATGTATTACCTTGTTTTACTGGTTACCAGAGTCAATGAATCAGTACATAATAGTGACTATAATGTTTGTAAAACTGTCATTATGTATTACATTGTTTTACTGGTTACCAGAGTCAGTGAATCAGTACCTAATAGTGACTATAAGGTTTCTAAAACTATCATTATGTATTACATTGTTTTACTAGTTACCAGAGTCAGTGAATCAGTACCTAATAGTTACTATAATGTTGTAAAACTATCATTATGTATTACATTGTTTTACTGGTTACCAGAGTCAGTGAATCAGTACCTAATAGTTACTATAATGTTGTAAAACTATCATTATGTATTACATTGTTTTACTGGTTACCAGAGTCAGTGAATCAGGACCTAAAAGTTACCATAATGTTGTAAAACTATCATTATGAATTAGAGTGTTTTACTGGTTACCAGAGTCAGGAAATCAGGACCTAATAGTGGCTTTAATGTTTGTAAAACTATTATTATGTATTACATTGTTTTACTGGTTACCAGAGTCAGGGAATCAGTACCTAATAGTGACTATAATGTTTGTAAAACTATCATTATGTATTACATTGTTTTACTAGTTACCAGAGTCAGGGAATCAGTACCTAATAGTGACTATAAAGTTTGTAAAACTATCATTATGTATTACATCATTTTACTGGTTACCAGAGTCAGTGAATCAGTACCTAATAGTGACTATAAGGTTTGTAAAACTATCATTATGTATTGCATTGTTTTACTGGTTACCAGAGTCAGTGAATCAGTACCTAATAGTGACTATAATGTTTGTAAACTATCATTATGTATTGCATTGTTTTACTGGTTACCAGAGTCAGTGAATCAGTACCTAATAGTGATTATAATGTTGTGAAACTATCATTATGTATTACATTGTTTTACTGGTTACCAGAGTCAATGAATCAGTACCTAATAGTGACTATAATGTTTGTAAAACTATCATTATGTATTACATTGTTTTACTGGTTACCAGAGTCAGTGAATCAGTACCTAATAGTGACTATAATGTTTGTAAAACTATCATTATGTATTACATTGTTTTACTGGTTACCAGAGTCAGTGAATAAGTACCTAATAGTGACTATAATGTTTGTAAAACTATCATTATGTATTACATTGTTTTACTGGTTACCAGAGTCAGTGAATCAGTACCTAATAGTGACTATAAGGTTTGTAAATCTATCGTTATGTATTACATTGTTTTACTTGCTACCAAGAGTCAGTGAATCAGTACCTAATAGTGACTATAACATTTGTAAAACTATCATTATGTATTCCATTGCTTTACTGGTTACCAGAGTCAGTGAATCAGTACCTAATAGTGCCTATAACACTTGTAAAACTATCGTTATGTATTACATCGTTTTACTGGTTACCAGAGTCAGTTAATCAGTACCTAATAGTGACTATAATGCTGCAAAGCTATCATTATGTATTACATCTTTTTACTAGTTACCAGAGTCAGTGAACCAGGACCTAATAGTGACTGTAACGTTGTAAAACTATCATTATGTATTACATCGTTTTACTGGTTACCAGTAGTCAGTGAATCAGGACCTAATAGTGACTATAATGTTTGTAAAACTGTCTTTATGTATTACATTGTTTTACTGATTACCAGCGTCAGTGAATCAGTACCTAATAGTGACTATAATGTTTGTAAAACTATAATTATGTATTACATCATTTTACTGGTTACCAGAGTCAGTGAATCAGTACCTAATAGTGACTTTAATGTTTGTAAAACTATCATTATGTATTACATTGTTTTACTGGTTACCGGAGTCAGTGAATCAGTACCTGATAGTGACTATAATGTTTGTAAAACTATCATTATGTATTACATTGTTTTACTGGTTACCGGAGTCAGTGAATCAGTACCTAATAGTGACTAGAATGTTTGTAAAACTATCATTATGTATTACATTGGGCCGGATTCATGAAGGCTTGCATGGAGTTTAAGAGTAGTGTAAGATGGCAGACAGCCAATATGTCTGCCGAGCGATCCAGCAACAGCCGGCAGGGCCTTGCATGAGAGCTCCTAAAACTACTCTTGCACGGACAGTGTTTTGTTATGCAAATTACCTAATTTGCTGCTGAAAGCTATGCAAATGAGGTAAATTTGTGATCCAGGAAACACTAACCTGTCCATGGAAGAGTAGAGTTATTTGCAGAAATGTACTCCATTGGTAATGGAGTACCGTTCTGCAAATAGCAAAACCGAGCTATGACAGCTCCAAGTAAAGGGTGCATCCAGTTGAGGAAACATGCCAACGGACAAATATAAGGCCATTGGCATTTTTATCATTTGAAAATTAATAAAAAACAAAATTTTTATTTTAATGTTTAAGTGTAGCGCAGCGCCGTGCAAACGTGCAGCGCTTTAAAAAACAGAAAATGAATAAAAAATAGGCAAAAATAGACATTCTTATTAAAAATATTATTCTGCCATGCAGGTTAATGGCAGGCTGAAGACAACATGGCTACTGAGTAGTGGTTGCTAAGGGGGGAAGCTCAGTTTGAGAGATGTAACCAAGCATTAGTAGGCAATCCTATGCAAATGAGGATAAGGGTAGTGAATCCCAATTTTCCCTGGCATGTGTGCCATGTCCCTAGAGTGTAAGTGTAGGACTAGGGGAGTAGTAGAGTAGAAGATAGGTGACATCATGAGGGGGTATGTATGAAAGACTGTAAGCTTATTGGAGCAGAGTGGCTTGTGTTTGCTGTGAGTTACTCAGGATTGGAAGAGGCGTGTCTACAGTTGTCCCAGCTGAAACCCAGAAACCGAAGGTGTACACTGTGGATATCACTGAAATTTCTTGCAAACGTGCTTATACCGTGTGCGTGCGTGTGCGCTCCTGTAAAATTGTCGAAGCCTGTGTGCACACGTGTGCACCCGTCTAAGCCTGTGTAAGCCTGTGTGCACGGATGTGCACCCACCTAAGCCTGTGTAAGCATGCGTGCACACATGTGCGTTCGTGTGTTCATGTTTGCGCAGTGCTGCCCCTTGTGGAAACAGAAAGGGAAAATGAAGTAAAAGAAGTAGTAGGAAGTTAACCAAGGAGAACTAGCAGAGCAGCCAGGTGAAATAAATCAGAATCAGCCAATTACACAGGCAGTACACTGGCCCAACCCAGCCCAGCACTTAAAACTCTGCAAACCACATTCCCCCATGTTTTTCTCAAAAACACTGCAACACTGCAGTATACAAAGAGAGTGAAAACTTAAAAAGCTTAACTCAGACAAAAAATGTTAGGGACTGCCATTGCTATTATAAGCCAACATGTGCAAGATGCTGAGGGTGGTGCCATTGTGAATGCTGCTGAGCAACCCACAGTGAGGAGACGGAGAAAAGTGTACAGACCCAGGGTAACATACCAGGGGCTACATGAGCTTGAGATAGTGGAGCGCTATAGAGTGGACAGAGACCTCCTGCAGCAAATTGTTGAGCTATGCAGGCCATGCCTCACACACAGAACCAACAGAGGGGAACCCATCCCAGTGGAAACCAAGGTATGTGTTGGCCTAAGAATACTAGCAACAGGTACCTTCCAGAGACCAACTGGTGATATGATGGGGATTTCACAGGCATCAGCATCCAGGGTACTGCACCAGTTCCTGAATGCCATGTCAGCACATGTCGGTGATCATGTATATTTCCCCAATTCCTGTGAGGCATTGGCCAGCAATATGCATCTCTTCCAGCAAATAGCTAAATACCCTGAGGTAGTGGGTACAATTGACTGCACATACATACACATCAAAGCACCAGCCTGTGAGCGGGGTGGGGCCTACATCAACAGCAAGGGCTTCCCCTCCATCAACTGCCAGGTCATGTGCGATACCCAGGGCATAATACTGAATGTGTGTGCTGGCTGGCCTGGAAGCTACCACGATTCCCATATCTGGCATCTGACGCAGCTGTACCAGACATTTGCCAATGGGGACATCCCTGACGGTCACCTAGTGGGGGATGCTGGATACGCACTGGAGCCATGGCTGATGACACCCATCAGAAATGCACACACACCTGAACAAGAACTCCATAATGAGGCACATGCACAAACACGAAATGTAATTGAGCGTGCATTTGGGATGCTCACGTCATGGTTCCAGTGCCTGGACACATCTGGTGGAGCCTTGCAGTACTCACCAACTACATGTACCCAAATTGTCATGGTATGTGCCATGCTACACAATATGATCCTGAAAAAAACAGCTGCAGCAGGAACAGCATGGGGCAGGGCCAAACAGCCCCCCACCATACTCGGAGGAGGAACAACCTGATCCTGCCCCAGTAGGCAGAAGGAGGCATGCCCAGTATGCATTGGCCTTGGCAAAGAGGCAAGGCATAGCACATACACTGGCTCAGTAGGCACCCTGGAAATGATACCTCTATCTGACTTGCACATAAAATAAAAGGGATGCCTAACTTGAGACTACCTGTTTTCAAACATGTATAGGGAGTGTACTATGTGCATCCAACACAGGCAGCCCTGCAGCACCACCTGAGGCATGATTGTCATGTTTTAAGCAATATAAAGCAGTGCTAAGCAGCTTTTACCACTATTTAGTATATGTAAACATAATTGCCCGTGCTAACTAGCGCAACATCGGGCAACGTTGACAAAATCAGGTTAACATGCTCATATTTGCTTTACTATTCCTTAAACAGTCTGGTCTGCCCAGCATGAAAATAAAAAGCAGTGACAGGGCTGGAACCCAGGATGCTGTACACTATAGTCAGAGTACTGAACCACTACACCATGACAGCATTTCATTGGCACAGACACAGCAGGACAATTGTACACTAATGAAAACACAAAGAAATGCCCCTAAAGAGGCATTTGGGTAACCTCCCCACAGGCCTATGCAGACAGAGAACAGCAGGCCAGGTGGTGTGATATGGATTGGATAGGCTATGACATTGCAATCTAATATACGTGACATTGGACGCTAAGATCTGTAGTACAGTAGTATGCCTCAAGCCAGTACGATAGGCAACAGTACAGACTGAAATGGTGTACCTTACATAGCAGTGCAGGCCTAGCAAATGTGTATAATTGTCAGGTGAACCAGTCATCCTATGTACACACACAGTAACAATCAGGTGTGCCCCCAGGGTAGAAATGTACAAAGAATAGCTGTCCCCCCCTGTATGTAGAAATGTTGATAAGTCTATGCAAAGTGTCTTATGGAAGCCCTGCAGGCATAGCATGATCCCTGTTGATTTATGACACAAAGGTGAGCCCTGCTGTAAAAATACAACTTGATTTTCCACACACATATAGTATAAATGTCTATACCGGGCGTGCTTACACACTTCAACAAATGTAGTGGATTTCATCCAGCATCACACTGAATGTTCATACTGGGCATGCTCACACACTTAAAGAAACAAAGCAAATGTCAGGCAACAACATACTGAAAGGTCATACTGGGCATGCTCACACACTTAGGCCATGTATGAGTACAGCAGTGGGCCACACATATCTGGCAGTTGCATGTTTTACCCCAGGAACCTGTCACTATTCACCAATCCTGCCTTGTTCACACAGCTGTATGAAAACAGACACATATAATATATTGGAACCCTGTCATAATCACACTATGTACCACAAGTACATAAGTTGTTAACAGAAAGTGAAAAAGCAAAAAAGGTCAATAAACCTGCAATCAGTATCACCAATAAACAATGTGCACTCCAAATATTATCCAATCCATGTTCCGGCAAAAGAATCTGTGAAGGAGTCCATAAAGAACCATGACGCTTCCTTCCGTTATGTCATAAATAGCAATGTACACTCATATATGTCCTGAGTCAGTGCAAACTGTAAATGACTGACATTGCCAACATCCTGTCAGACAGGCTCATACATACATACCCCCCTCTCACTGACAAAAGGCCCTATCATCATACCTGGAGATTGTGAAAGCACAGATATCACATATAGAAATGGTAAACAGCTCCTTCCAAACCTGAAAACATGGTGTCTATGGGATTACATTGTTTCCCTAGCTGTGTCATACGTGAACTCCAGAACAAACAGACCCTGCACCTGAACAGTCTGTTGAGCCTCACCCTCTGTACAGGATATGAAACTGTTGAATGTGTTACAGCAACATTTGTCACACTCCACAATTGTTTGTGCACAACAGACCATGGGAACTATTGTCTTATAAGCTGATTATGCCTGATCTGCAAAGCCATGGAGTCCATCATGATGGAACTCATAAACAGAGCTACTGGGAGCCTACAAACACCCAACCCTACCAATTTCGGTTATGGTCATGGGACGATCATGGTTCCCAAACCTGCTAGACTGTTTTCAAGGCAGTCACCCAGGACATACATCAATGAAATGAGCTACACACATCACACATAGACCTTGAAGAGCCCTTTGCCAACATCCCAGACACATGTTGTATCCACAAAATCAACAACCTGTGCATAAATATGTCTGTCATCTGATGGATTGCCAACTGGGGCACAGATAGATCACACAAGGTAAGAAGTGTGGTCTCCTGTACAAGCTGGTAACAACTGCTGTCCCCCATGGCTCAGTCCTGGGACCCCTCCTGTCTGGTGTATACTTTTCAGAAATACAGTCAAACACACGAGGGCTATGTTTAGCAAAGTTTGTGAATAACTGCCAAAAAGTTGTCATAATCGATGTTTGGGACAACAGAGACATCCTTAAAAAGGGTCTCAGTCAGACAAATGTGGTGTCAAAATCATGGCCTCGAGCTACAGTCATACAAATACCACATAGGTGCCAACACCCTAAATATGGAAGTGATAATAAGGGATCTATGCATAAATGTGGATAGTTATCTCTACTTCCAGAAACACATTCACAAAGTGGTCAGAAAATCATGCTATGTGTTCCCACAAACTGCCAAGGTCTTTGCATGTGGGTCAAAGGAGGTTCCCTCTACTCATCAGTCATCAGACCCATCAGAGAGTACCACAACACACTTGCGATTAATCTGACTAGGCACCTTCAGCAGCTGGAAAGACCACTGAAGTACCTCAACAAGAGGATTACTGGCCTCAGACAGTTGCCCCATGCAACGAGACTGAATTTAACTCAATCTGTACTCGGTTGCATACTGTCTACTCAGGAGATCTGTGCTCAACGGACAGGTCCATGTCATGCCAACACTCAGATCTGCTCTGAATTTCAGCTCAATGGCACTAAATATACAGACCCAAATGATATTGCCAACATCCTGGCAGATAGGATCAGTGTTAACTTTACCCCACTCTCACCCATGAAAGACCACATCTCTATAATGGAAGACTGCAAAGTTGCTGTCATCATGGCTGCACAGGTAAAAAACACTCTCCAAAGCCAGTATCACAGCATCCATGGGACCAGATAACTTCCCAGGCTGTGTTCTACACAGACTACAGAACAAACAGGCACCACACCGACATACCATGTTCAGTCATAGCCTCACCTCAGGCTTTGTGCCTGCTGAATGGTGCACAGTGACTGTTATCCCACTACACAAGGGTGGAGACACCACGGACCCCAGGAACTAGTGCCCCATTAGCCTGATGAGCCTGCTGTTCAAGGCCATGGAATGTATCATCATACAACTTATAAAAAAAGACATTGGTAATCTCCAAACTCTGGACCACAACCATGTTGGGTTTGTAAAATGCAGATCATGTCTCCTAAACCTGATAGATGACATTGAAGCAGTCACCAGAACGGTAGACAAGGGAAGGTAGTTCGCACAGCCTATGTAGATCTTGCCACAGCTTTCAACACCATCCCACACTCTGGAATTATAGATAAACCCACTAAACTAGGTATAAATTGCTATGTCACAAGATGGGTTGCCAACTGGCTTACTGACAGAACACACACTGTGAAAGTAGCAGACTCCAAGTATGACTTTGGACCAGTGACAAGTGCAGTACCGCAGGGTCCAGTCCTGGGTCCTGTCCTGTTTTGTATCTACTTCCCTGAAGTAAACTTTAGCATGGAAGGTCTGTGGCTAATGAAGTTTCCAGATGACTGCAAACTAGGAGCCATTACTGTAAATACTAAAGATGTGGACATCCTACAAAAGGGCCTCACTGAGACAGATGGCTGGTGTCAAAGCCAAGGCCTCAAGCTCAGTGCCAAAAAGTGCATTGTCATCCCCTTTGGTAAAAACTCTGTAGCCATGAACTACAACATAGGCGGTAGTATACTTAACACTGAAAGTGTGAAAAGAGACCTTGGGTCACAGGTGGACAGTGGACACACCTGTGATGATGACATCCCCACAGTAGTCAGGAAATCCTTCTATGTGGCACACCTCATCACAAAAGGTGTCTCATGCAGAATAGAAGAGGACATTGTTCCCATCTACTCATCACTCACTAGATCCATAATAGAGTACAACGCCCCTTTTGCTATGTACCTCACAAGACATCTACAACAACTGGAAAGCCTGCAGCTATACCTCACAAAGAGCATTAGTGGCCTGAAATACATGCCATACACAGAACATCTCAAAATGCTCCAGCTGTACTCTCTCGCATATCGCCTACTCAGAGGTGATCTCTGCCTAACATACAAAGCTATGTCAAACACAGAGCTGTTGGACATGCTCCACATAAAACACTCACAATCCCTCTGATCTTCGGCCCCAAAACCATGAGTGAAATACAAAAGGAAGGGGTGTATCCATTTACCTTATGGATACCCACACCTTCAGGTTAGTGGCACAGCATGAGGCCTTGGAGACCATGCAAGTGCAACTAACATTGGGCAAAGCTGCTTATCAGATTGTAGCCTGCTATAGATCACCTACCTTGTCTCAGGAACCTCACTCAGTATTCCTGAGAACAATGGAAAATATAAAGGTCCCATCAAACACCATTATATGAGGAGATTACAACTACCCAAACATTGAGTGGGAGAATTACTCATGTACAACGTCCTTTGCCCAATGTTTCCTAGAGTTTAAAAACTCAAATGCCCTGGAACAGCTGGTCACCATGCCCACTAGAGGTGACAACATACTAGACCTGATCATAACCAACATGGGGTACCAGTGTTCCACAACAGAGATAAACCCCTCGCTGGTAATATCAGATCATAAAGTAATCACACTGGACATCCACATCCTGCCCCACCCCCAGTAAAGAAAACCCTGTGAAGACATTTTCAAAAGCAAATTTCACACTTCCCAAGACCAAAGTGGAAAGTTCCAAAGCTCCCTTGCTATAGGATAATGCTACACAATCTGCTGAATCATTTACAAGTGCATTCTATGAGCATCTACAGGTATGCATGGATCAAGACATCACAAATAAAACCAAGATACACTCCTCCAAAAATAAGAAACCAATCTGGTGGTCATTGCCCATAAATAAGCTATACAACAGAAGGAGGAAATGAACACATGACAGAGCAAATATCACAAAAGGAAAGGCATCACTGATCATTATTAGGAAGACACAATGATCGCTCATAAAATAATCCAAGGCCAGTTTCTAAAGACAAATCGCCAAGGAATGTAAGAATAACAACCACAAAGCTTTTGTTAGCTATACCAAACATTTAGGTGGCAACTTCCAAATATGCTGTCAACTACTGAATAATGGCAATAAATACACTGAACCAACTTACATTGCCCACATCCTGGGGGACAAGTTCAGTGCAAACTCCCCCATCACCCCCAAAAAGGCCTGTGTCCATCCCAGAAGAATGCAGAGCCCCAGACTTCATGGACATGCAGGTAAAGTCAGCCCTCTCCAAAGGTAAGAACACAGCATCAATGGGACTGGATGTTGTCCCAGGCTGCGTCTTACACCAGCCCCAAAAGGAACCACACCCTCACCTACATTCACTGTCCTAACTCAACCTTACCACAGGCTATGTACCCAAAGAATGGCATACACCAACAGTCATCCAGCTCCACAAAGGGGGTGACACAACAGAACCTGGAAACCATTGCCCTATAGGTCTACTCAGCCTGGTCTGCAAAGCTATGGAGCAAATTATCATGGAACCCATAAGCAGAGACATTGGGGACCTCCAGACACTGGACTCTACCCAACTTGGCCTTGTTAAAGGCAGATCCTGCCTCCTAAACCTATTTGACTTATTTGAAACAGTTACCAAGGACATAGATGGAGGTGAATGTAGTCCACAGAGCCCACCTGGACCTCACTAAGGAATTTTGACACCATTCCCCACTCTATCATCATGGACAAGCTTACCAGCTTAAAAATTAACAGCTATGTCACAGGATGGGTGGCCAACTGGCTCACAGATCAAACACACATGTTCAGAGTTGTGGGTGCCATGTCCGACTCTAAACCAGTCACAAATGACATCCCAGAGTTCTTGGTCCTGGGACCCCACCTGTTCAGTAGATACTGCTCAGAGGTACAGGCAAGCATGGGAGGAGTATGGCTGAACAAGTTTGCAGATGACTGCTAACTGTGGTCCATAATTGACTCTACGGCTGACACAGACATCCTCCAGAAGGGTCTTACAGAGACAGCTACCTGGTGTCAAAACAATGCCCTCAAGCAGAATGCCAAAGAATGCATAGTCATCCCCTTTGGATAAAACAAAGTGCACACAAATTACCACATAGGTTGTAATCCAGTATGTACAAAGAAAGTAATTATGGCCCTGGGGACCCAGGTAGATAGTAAACTCTCCTTTGATGATCACATGGCCAAAGTGTTTAGAAATTCCTTCTATGTAGCCCACCTAATGTCACCTAATATAACTCACTTTGTCTAGTCTGATGATGTCATCATCCTACAAATATACCTGTGGAAAGGAGAACTCACAGTAATGTGTATAGTGTGTTGTGTGAATGTGTACTCCTCTATTATCATAAAGTAGTTAGGGAGGGGTTTGAATCCTGCACTTGACACTGTGTTTGTGTGTGATCTCCTTGGAGAGGAGCAGCCTTTTTAGAGACTACTAAAACACCTTAAAAGTGGTATACTCATCTTTGTCAAGTCTGATGATGTCACCATGCTACAAATATACCTGTGGAAAAGAAAACTCCTTGTAATGTGTATAGCGTGTTGTGTTAATGCATATTCCTTTCGTATCATAAAGTAGTTAGGTAAAGGTTTGAATCCTGCACTTGACAACTGTGTGAGTTTGTGTGTGATCTTCTTGGAGAGGAGCACCCTTTTTGGTGACTACTAAAACACCTTAAAAGTGGTATACTCATCTTTGTCAAGTCTGATGATGTCACCATCCTACAAATATACCTGTGGAAAAAAAACCTTCCAGTAATGTGTGTAGTGCGTCGTGTTAAAGCATTCTCCTTTAGTATCATAAAGTAGTTAGGTAGGGGTTTAAATCCTGCACTTGACAACTGTATTTGTGTGTGATCTCCTTGGAAAGGAGCAACCTTTTTGGAGACTAACACCTTAAAAGTGGTATACTCATCTTTGTCAAGTCTGATGATGTCACCATGCTACAAATATACCTGTGGAAAAGAGCGCTTCCACTAATGTCTATAGCACATCGTGTTAATGCGTACTCCTCTAGTATCATAAAGTAGTTAGGTAGGGGTTTGAATCCTGCTACTTGACAACTGTGTGTGTGCTTGCATATGATCTCCTTGCAGAAGAGCAACCTTTTTGGAGACTACTGAAACACCTTAAAAATGGTATACTTATCTTTGTCAAGTCTGATGATGCCACCATCCTACAAATATACCTGTGGAAAAAAGAACTCCCAATAATGAGTATAACATGTCGTGTTAATGTGTACTGCTCTATTATCATAAACTAGTTAGTTAGGGGTTTGAATCCTGCACATTGTGTGTGTGTGTGTGACACTGTTGGTCAATGTGTTGTCGGTTTTGCTTTTACTACTGTATGACATATCACTATGACAACAATATGTGCATTGCACATGTCAGGTAGCTGTGTGGCAAATACATATACGTACATGTGACCTCAATTATTTCATAGGTGGGAATCCTGCTTTCTCCATGAACACATGTGTTATCATTGCCAGAGTGTGCTGCTGCTTTCCAGACCTTAGGTCACATCTGTATGCTTGTGACAAGCCCAGCCACTGCAGTGATCCCTGGCCTAGGTCATCTGTGTCACACAGACTCATTACGGTTTCTATTGAATAATGTGAGTGAGGGTTTATGCCTGAGGTATATTTCAGACCTGTTCAAACGCAGCAAAGTCTGTCAATGATGGCTATCCATTATAGGTGTACAACAGCCTTTGTGGATATGCATGCAGACCCCTTATTGCTTATGTGATCCACTGAGGGATTTCAAAATACCTTTGGAAATGTGATTACCAAAGGAGAGATGATGTCACACTTGGCTGTATGTACACATCGGTACCTGTTCAACATGTTGGGGGCTACTACCTATGTGGTACTGTGGGGATACTATGTTTTGTAAAAGTGTATGACTATGCTTTAGTTGGTTTATAGCTTTACAGCATGGGTTTGACAACAGGTATCTGTCTGTATGATACCCTTGTGGAGGATGTGTGTGTCATCTGGAGAATGCATTTTAGGTCACAGTATGCATTTCCAGACATGGACGGACATATCCCTACTGTGTTTGCTTGTACCTAAGAGAGCTATATGCCAAACAGGAGTGGTCCCAGGAATGGGTGCAGGTGAATACCACTGGTTACTGGCATAGTATAGTACCTGAAGGATCCAAATGTTACTGTGTGTCCTACATCTGTGTGTCAGTTGTCAAGACATCATCTAACGATTGTTTATGGTCAGGCTGTTGAGGTTATGTATACTACCAGAATGAAAACCAATGACAGATAGTAACAGTATCACCCACAGCACAGTGTCAAACCATGTCATACACACATGTGTACCCAAGTTCCAAGATGTGTGTAGTACAATGCATACTGGCCACCAATAGAAACCATGGAGTGTTAACACTGTGTAATACAGGGCATGTCACCCTGTCCATGTGTCCACTATGCACGTACATGCAGACAGTCCACCTCCACCATGTTCACAAATGTACACCTACAAATCTGTGCTGCACACATCCCACACGTACCGTCCACTCTCTAACACATGCTGCCAATACTACACACATCAGTCAAGTGGCATGTGGGCGGGCAATAAACTATTGGAATTAATACTGGTGTAAACAATACTACATTGACAATCATAGTTTTAATGCATCATGCCTGCTCAGCTACACCTTCAAGGATATTATTACACTTTACTGCTGACAACATGCTAACCTTGCTATACTGCTATAAAGTCACCCTGTGCATCAGCACCATGTTAGCCTGTTCCTGCATCAATGTTACAGATGACAGGAGGTGGCACAGGTTTCATCATATGCACAGGGTGTGTTGTTGGTTTGCCAGAGGCCTACATTGAGCCATACAATCGACATGTATGTGTGTGTGTGTGCGAGGGCCAAGAGTACTGCTATGGGACAATGTTGATGTAATGTGTGTGGGTATGTGTTAGCCCTAGGTGTCTGGTTTATGTGTGTGTGTGTGTGTCTGCATGCACACAGTTCCACCATGTGGCTGCCATATACGGGGATATGTGGGACAGCCACAGACTGTACCTACTAGGCTTTACAGATCACCGTCTCTGGCCACAGATATGGTACCTGTGCCTGGCAGGGGTGCTACTGACAGTATCAGGTACTAAGCCAGACTGGGTACTATCCTCAGAGGTAGACAGAAATACACTGGACCCAGGTCCCTGCTGGGACTGGCCAGAGCCACGTGCACGTGGTCTTCTAGGACAGTCTATGGACAGCCCACCCCCTACATTGCTGGGGCTGGTACTGGCACTACAGGAGCAGCTGTGACTTAAGGGACATCCGTGGTGACTTCCAGCTGCTGATGTTGCTGGCATATGTCCACGTTGACATCTCAACTGTCCCGCACTGTCCTGACACATGGACATGACATTGCAGAGGACATCTAATGTCTCACCCCAACGTCTATCAATGACCTCAGTGTAATTATGGATGGCACCTGCTAGGTCACAGATACTGTCATTTAAAGCAGTGTTATGTGCCCTCTGTGCCCTTAGTCCCTGTCTGGTGTACTGTTCCATATGTGCCTGTGCCTCCATGACAGCCTGGAACATGCATGAGGTTGTAAGACCTGTGACACATCTGCCAGGGGCATGATGACCAGCAGTGCTCCAATGAGAACCCCTGGACATCTGCCTACGTGGTACCATTCCAGACATCTGGGTATGGCTGCTGTGTCGGGATGCATGTGCCATAGATACCACACTGTCCTGGCCAATGCCGACTGTACACTGTCCCTCAGCTAAGGGCATTGGTGATGGATGTATTGGCAGTATAACTGTGTGCATGGATAGGGTGGACACTTGTGTACTGTCAATTGGTGGCCCAACGACAGACCCTGGCAAACATGCCTGTGCCTCAACACACCTATCCTCATTATCACTATTTGTGTCAGTGACATTAGGTTCCCTGTCGCAGTGAACCAGCCCAACCTCAGTACCTGTGAGAGGAAGACAGGAAACACACTTTACGACCTGTACATGATGTTGGAACACATGCACACATGCACTCATGCACACATGCACACATGCATACATGAACACATGGACACATGCACACAAATATACTCCTCACTAAAGCAGACACACACACACACACACACACACACACACACACACACACACACACACACACACACACACACACACACACACACACACACACACACCACCAGCAATCCAGAACTTAATCAATAGTGGTTGATGGTCGGGTAAAGTATCACAAGCCAAACAGTCATATCACACGTGTCAGCATGCAGGACGTGTGTTGCTCAACAGCATGCAGTGCCAGTGTTGACAGTCCTTGCTAATAACAGTATACATGGCTTTGATGCAAGTGTGTTGTTGTTCAGTGATTGGCCTCACCCTGGAATGCAATGTGTACATGGACACAACATTGCTGTGCAAGTCTTAAAAGCTCTTCAATGTCCTGTGCACCATCATTCACAGGTATACATACCATGGCTGGATGTGTATCTGTGTGTCACATAGATATCCATTTCTGAATAGAGTGTCTGTGTCTTTAGCAGATAATTGTGGACACAGGTTTAGCTCAGGCATGCTATGTATACACACAGGATGAGTGGTGCATGTATACCTGATGGAATAGCATTGCTCAACATAGCCATTATACAGTGGTTATGGTGAGTGTAGAACACATTGTGGGCATGCCAGTGCCAGCCATGACATGGCATGCTACATCACAACTGTAACATTAAGCATCACACATACCCAATGTGTGTCATGTGACCTATGCACTCAATAGCATTACAAGAAATATATGTGTTACTTTGTGCAAATGGTGATTGCTATGCATATTGTGTATAGGTGCATATGTTTGCACACACACAACATTGAGGTGTATAGCAATGAATGCTATGTGTAGTACTGTGGTTACTGCAACTGGATGGGGTGTAGTACCATGAGCCATCATCATTCAGCATCATGTGGTCACTCAAGGCAACTAATGTGTGGCAGACTGGCAACTATCATGCTGTACCTGAACTGCAGTACCATGGCTACATTCATCATTTCACAGACAGTTGTTACATGGGTTTGTAAGGTGCCCAATAGGGAGCATTGCCTAACATGAATGTGTTGTGTGTTGAAGAGTGTTGCACCGCCACATGATAGGCCTCTACCCTTCAGGTATATTATGTGTGCTGTGTGGATGACATTTGGGATACTGGAGTGTGACCTTACAGCGGGTGTCTGAATACGCCATATGTAGCATATTAACGTGTACTGCGTATGACAAAGTTGTGTATGTTGTGTGCATGTGTATCGACTCTGTCTATCCAATGTCCACTACAGTGTAGCCACAATTGTTTGGGATGCTCTGTGTATTGCATGTGTTTGAGGCAGCTACTCACGTTACTGAGATGTGCATAGTCTCACAGCAAACATGCACAGCATGCTTTATGCATAGGTGTGTTACATGTGTACATGGCCTACACCTCACCTATGACATGCACATGTTATTTGCAATATTAAATGTAGAACACACTCACCAGCAAGGGTCTGCTACCTTGCTGTCACACCAGAGGGACCTACAAGGATATGAGACAGTTTGTCAGTAGCAACAACTGTGGCATTGCTACTAAGGGGTTGCAATTTTTCAATAGTACAACAGGTGACAGTCACAGGCCTACAGATTATGTTCCAAATTATCAGTATTGCACAACACCAGGCTCCACATCTTCTAACTACACAGTACACATCTCACATATGCATGATCTACCAATCAAGGTAGCAGTAGTCTACAGATATGCCATGTTACCTGCACGCTCTGTGTGAACTTGCTGGGTGGCTTCAGCCTCCATGATGATACATGTGTGCTGTTGTTGTTGTTGGCCAGGAGCCACCAGGCTCAGGAGCAGCTCCTCCACTCTGGTGAGGGGGGGATGGATGGTTCCCCCACCACCTGTGACAAGCTGTTGTTTATGGGCATCAGACACACACTGCCGGACATGTCTAAGTAAATCACTGCAGTGATGGCGTACCTGCTCATATGTCCAGTTATGCATGCCTATGTCATTTACCCTACGGACAACATCTTGCCACATTGCAGTCCGCTCATGCTGGTCCTGGCTGGTTCTGGAGAAAAGCAGGGTGTAGTGCTGAACCAGACTGGTTGTTATTATGTCATCCTCAGCTGGACTATAGGTAGGGTTGCGATGGTGGGCCATGACCCTGGAAGACAATGAAACAATATGTGTGAGCAAGTCATGTGGCACACTTAACATTCTAAAGTACAGATACCACTGAACTGCCATATATAGCAACCTATTGGCTGTCAGAGGATACACACTTTCAATACCACATATCAGTGCTCAACCCACAACTGCCTGACAGTGCCTGGCACGCTCTATATATTAAACCATGTTCTGCACAGCAGCAAAGAGAAACCAGTATGTAAGACTATACAACAGTACATGGCACACTGTATGTGACACAATGCAACACCTAGCCACAGGAGGTATATATCAAGCTAACGCATAAAGAAATATGTAATCCATTGCAATGATTGCAAAAGTCCACTGACAGTATTACCAGTATACCACACTAATCGTTGATGGCAGACCCCTGCCTAACATATGTGCACATTCCTTAATATAGGTGGCATACTGATGTACTAGACTATACCTGTTGCTAGATACGCACTTATATCCTGTAACACACATATGACCGAGGGCATGTTACAGGCATACCCACACACACATCAGCCTTACATACAAGACACAAAGGTATGGCAACCCAGATGAGCTTTACCTGTGTACCATACAGTACTGTGTGTCAGTACTTACAAAACCTTATGCCTGAAGTATGTAATCTGTGAAAACTACAGGGAACACACAAAACAGTGATTCCAAGCAATGTGGACATACACCATACTGTGCTGTTTAGGCCTACAGCTTCAGGTAGTACTACAATTCATACGGGATTTGGATTCACCAGCAGTACCAATCAATAAGCATACATGTACTGCTTTAGCCTATGATGGCACATCCCAGTCAACACCAAGGGACTACGTCAGACCGTATGCCATACTGCTTTTTCTCCCTAGCAATAGCATACACATCTTTTGCTGGGGTCAGAACTAGGACACAAAATACCATGACAGAAACAGTTTCCCACTAAGCTATCACACATATACACAACTTTGATACATTCACCAACACATTCACCATCACACTCAGTCAACCTCACATAGCAGTTATTGCAACAAGTACATGTGGATGTGTATCGGTTCATAGGTAGGTAATAGGCTATTGGCCCTAGGGCCTATAGAAGCCTAGCCATATGGTACCCTGGCCTTTGAAACCCATGTAATTTAATTTCATGTGCCCCTGTCAAGAAGAGCCACAGGGTGATTCCCGGGGTGTATTTCCTATCTCCCATCCAATCATCAGGATTATTCATGACGACTGCTAATGAGGAGCTTTGTTTGCTATTGATAGGTAGGTTGTTCGAGAGTATGGGATGTCTCTGAGATAGGGATCTATCCCTCCAGCATGTTCTGTTTATTGAGGTAACAAGGTTTAGGTCCCTAGAGCATGTAGCTCTTAGGGATCGTGGTCTGTTTACGTGGAGCATGTCCAACAGCTCTGGGTTTGACATAGCTTTGTATGTTAGGCAGAGGTCACCTCTGGGTAGGCAGTATGTGAAACAGTCTAGGTGTGGTTTTTTGAGACAGTCTGCATAGGGCATCTGTTTGAGGCCAGTAATACTCTTTGTGAGGTATGTCTGTGGCCTTTCCAGTTACTGTAGATGTCTTGTGAGGTACATACCAAAAGGGGCATTGTACTCTATAATGGGTTTTATGAGTGATGAGTAGAGGGGAACACTGACCTCTTTTTCCCTGGATGACACACCTTTTGTGATGGGGTGTGCCACGTAGACGGATTACATGACTAGTGAGGCACTGTGATTATCAAAGGGGAGACTACTGTCCACCTGTGTCCCATGGTCTCTTATCACAATTTTGGTGTTAAGTAGACTGCCACCTATGTGGTAGTTCATGGGTACAGAATTTTTACCAAAAGGGATGCCAATGCATTTTTGACATTGAGCTTGAGGCCATGGCTTTGTCACCAGACATCTGTCACAATAAATATGACCCTGTCTCTCTCTCTCTCTCTCTCTCTCTCTCTCTCTCTATATATATATATATATATATATATATATATATATATATATATATATATATATATATATGTACACACACACACATACATATAAACATCCATTGGTGTACATATAGATATACATATAGGCACATAGACATTCCACCTTTCATGGTGGGAATATCAATTATGCGAAGGTTGTGAGGTATGCAGTTTTGTAATACTATTGCACAGTCTTGTGCGGAATGCATTGAAGGTGTTCTCAGCCCATGTAGCTTTAGCAGGCCTCACTGGCTGCAACACTACAAACCTAACATATCATACCCACTGTGTTTAACCACCACATGTCATATACCAGCACTGTATGCTGTCTTGTTTGCCACACACTACAACCTACATAGAAATATGCACATAACAACCTTCACCAACATATATATGTCGACCCTTCACAAACAGTTGCAGTATGTCCCTTGCTCTATGCACATGTACAGATGCTAATATATCTGACACAGAAATATCTGTCGGTATGTGTGTGCCATACACACACAAGGTCCACACTGTTGTAAGTCCATGGACCTCACGGCTAACCTGTTGGGCCTTGCTGCAACATGAACAGGTGTTACATGTGAGCACACAGTAATATTAGAGGGTGTATACATAGCTGCAAATGCTAGATTAGCATACTAGCCTGGTACAGCAGTTGCCAATGCTAAGCTACATGTTAATATGACTATCATGCATGTGTTACTCTGTCACATCCATGTTTATATAGCTGTATGCACTACTCCCCCAAACAGACATTGCACATACTACTGTACAAAACACAGATAATATGGATCAGATGTTTGACATTTAATACTGAGCTACATATGTCACAGTTATGTCCCACTGCACACAGCTACACACTGATTTGTCCATGGCAGTAGTTATGCAGGGCATCTGTGCATAGATACGTACTGCTGCCACATATGGATGTTTCAAAGTATGTAGAGTACTCTTCAAAAACATCTACTACATGCCAGTAAATGCATATCTGTTACATATCTTTCCTTTGTATGTGTTTGTAGTTTTCAGTTCCGTGTGTCTTTTATTTTTTATTTTTTATTTTTTTTTTTTTTTTCTGTTGATGTTGAGGTTGATGTGGGTGGGTGTGTGTCTGTCTCTGTCTCTGTCTCTCTCTCTATAGCTGCAATGGCATGATTGCATGTGTGGGCAGCAAGTACAGCTTGCTTTTATAGGTATCTGCACATGTGCATGTGATGGCCTGTGCACCAATTGGTGGCCACCATTTGGTAATTGCATGCAGCCTGCTGTGTGGTAATTGCAGTACTCACTGTCATAGCAACCCAATGCTATAAATTGCTAAGTCAGGTAGGCGTAGCCCTTTCAGCTTTCTAAAGTGGGGCCCATGCTTGTTTGCTGTGGACACCGTTGTTTAAGTCAGAAGGTTGGTATACTTCTCATATCTGAAGCTAGGGGTGTAGCCAGTGATTTAAATGTTGTACTCAGACCTGAATGTTGCCACTTCCAGTACACAGTTGTCAGTGTAGAATTGTACTCACCCCTACAAATGCTAACACAAGATACATGGGAGTATGTAGCTTCTTTTCTACTTATACAATTAACTGCCATACACAAGTAGTTATTGAGATGTATTCATTTGGCACATGAACTGTTTGTGAACTGCTATACTGTGAATATTAATGTACTCACTTCTGCACAGTTTGTGCTTTTTTATTGTTGACATTAGCACAGGATGCTCAAGAAAACTGGACATCTCCAGTACTGAGTATGCCTACCTACATCCTTGGTGGACCCTGAACATGCAGGTATATTGTACATTTGGGTGGGGATTGTCCTGCTATGATACTGTGTGGGGGATGTAAAGTGCTGCTGTAACATTATTTACTGCTAGAATGGCCGGTTCTCTTATCACAGTCATGTAATGCAATTCCACAACAACTGCTGGTAAAGTCCCACAGAACAGATTTTGTGTTATGGGATTCCTATCTTTCCTTTACATTCACTCATTCAGATGCATGCTATATCTATTTCAGTGACAACCTGCTGTATATTTACTGTGGCTTAGTGGTACTTCATGCAGTCTAGTGTGTCCAAGGTCCGGGGTTCGAGATTGACAGAGGTGTTTTATTTTGCTGCTGCGCAGAACAAGGGCCCTCACATGCAGGGTGACTAAGGCACTTTTAAGCAGTTGTAAGCGGGTTTGCATGGGTTTGGGTGAAGCTTAGCAATACTTAGCTAAGCGCACACAAGTGCACACTCACGCAAACCCGCTAACTACTCCTTAAAAGGGCTTACTCCCACTAACCCCCATGCTCATTTCTTTGAAAGAAAAGAAAATGGGGAGATAGGAAAGTGGTGAAAAAGGGGCACAAAGAGGGAAAGACAGTATGGAAAACAGCTCGGGATGTGCAGGATGGGTGTAGGGAAGGTCCATAGCTGCCCATTTCTTTAACAGCAACAGCTGTGCATATGCAATTAATTTGGAGGGAAATATGAAACCTTCCACCCCTGAGAGAGGGTTGAGGACAACAAAGTATGTTGTACTGCCAATTAAATATCAGTTTATGTGCCCAGCAGCCATGTGTGCAAAATGGGCAGCTATGTATGGGGCATATTTTTTTTGGGAGCAGATTGCCCTTTTTTTCAGGTGAGAGTGGAATGTGGGGTAGGGGAAGTAGGTATATTTGGGGAGGTAGGTTGGGGAGGTAAACAGACAAGACAAACAAGATGCATACAGGAGCAAAATATGACACATGTGGTGGGTGAATACCATTGATGGGGAAGGATGTTTGGAAATCGCAAGCCCATGAGCCCACAGATGGCAACAGTGGAACTGAGATCCCCACCCATGGGCAGTCACCACTGCCCCTTCACAGCCCAGAGGGTGGCTGTGCTGAGGGCTGCATAGGAGTGGCAGGCTCACCCATGAGTCGTGCCACTCGTGCCTCAAGCTGGCATAGAGGATCAGTGACTGAATGCTCGATCACCCTACGCACCACAGCTCAGACCATTCAGAGGGTGATAGGTGGCCCTCCTCTGGCCACGCTTGCATAGGGGGGATGAGCCCCATCCCCTGCAGTGTTTCCACCTGAAGGTGGCACAGGGCCAACAGAGGAGGAGGTCCCGGGCTGGGCACTGGACCTGCTGGTGCCAGGTGCCATCGCCAGCTGAGGTGGGACAGATGGGTCCACTGGGACCGGCCTTCCCATACGTTCTATGTTTAGGAGGATTTAATGACAATATGGGTTGGTAACAGCCAACAGCATTCCAAATTAATTGTAACAGCATGCAGTAGTATTCCCATTAACCCAACACACCAGAGTTCCAACAGTTGAACAGCAAGCATAACGCATGCATATATAGAACAACAGTGGACATTCCAACAGCATGCAGGATTGATTGGTGGCAACAGGCCACCAAGATTGTGGTATTTGAACAGGGCACATGCATCAAAGTAAATGCAGATATTTATAAACCAATAAGACATATGTCCCAACAACTGTTTTGAGATTAGACATACCCATTGAGGTGTGGAACTGCATTATTTATGCACATACAGTAGGATGCAAAAAGATACCTCCATTAACAACTTATATATACTTATAGTTTACACTACATTCCTGCTGACTGCAGGTATATATCCCCTACATGCATTATTACACTAGGCAATGTCTGTTTAATTGTGAAATGGGTTTTGCTAGTTCTTTATATACCTGACCTGTATCTGACATACAAACTGTCCAGGATGTAGATGTTACTGCTACGTATTTATATATTTTATTTATATTTATATATTTACATATCTGGATGTGTTCAGATGACATTATCAGTTATATTTTAACAGTCCCCTACATTTCTAGCAGCACACTGACATTTCTGGGGAACACAATAACAAGCTACTCATGTGCCAGATTAACCTGTACATGCCGGCCATGAACCAACAGTTGAGGACTGTATATATGCTTAACAGCTACTGGCACTCCCTTCATCCACTTTATATGGGCCTACCCAACTGTGGGTTGACAGCCCTTAATACAACAGTACTATTTCTATAACGCAAGAGTGCTGCAACATATCGAAGAAAGTGACATGGACACACTCCAGGAATTATACCTTTATTAATTACATTACACACTCTTTCTAGAGGCTCTCTCATTTATTTGATATATCAGTGCATGCAGAAGACTCATTCAAGATGGAATATACCTTTATTAATGGGTTACAACACTCTTTTTCAGGCTCTCTCACTTATTTTATATAACAGTACATGCAGAGAAATTATTCAAGACATTATACCATTATTAATGGGTTACAACACTCTTTTTCAGGCTCTCTCACTTATTTTATATAACAGTACATGCAGAGAAGTTATTCAAGACTTATTATACCTTTATTATTGGGCTACAACACTTTTTTTCAGGATCTCTCACTTATTTTATATAACAATACATGCAGAATAATTACTAACCTGCCTGGAAGCTCAGCCTTAGCAGCCTATCTGCATAGGCTTGCTGATTCGCAGCACGGACACCTGCAGCTGTGAAGTAAATGAAATGATATTGAGACATTCCTATCCATAATATAGACTACGATAGCAATTCTTACATACTTCATTCCATGGCTACCTACTCAGTAATGAGGCATTTTCAATCCCATGGGCCTCCTGTATCCACTGGTTCAGTCGGTCCTCCTTGCGTCTCTTCAGGTCTGAGTAGTGGTGTCTGACCTGCTCACCAGTCCGAGGGATGCCTGTGGCACTGGTGAGATCATGAACTAGACGGTTCCAGGCTTCCGCTTTGTATTGGATGCCCTGGAACTGGCCCTGTAGGAGTGTCTCATCATGATTATGGACGAGGAGCCAAACCATTACATTTGACTCCTCAATGCCCCAACGTTGCACTTGAAATTGAGAGCCCTCTCCAACACCGGCCATACTGATTGCAGATGGGAGCTACAATCAGTTATGGCAAGTATTCCTGCCTATGGAGCTTAAATATGCCTCATTCCCCGCACTTATTTGTGATTGGCCAGTTTTGAAAATCTCAGCTGAAAGCACACCTGCTTAGCAATGGGTAAATGTTCATTGATATGTATGTGTGTGTTGTGTCATGGCTTAGTGCTTTATTACTGTGATTATAGTGCACAGTGTCCCAGGTTCGCGGCCTGTCATTGCTTTTTATTTTACTACTGGCCAGACCGGCTAGGAGGTGTGGCTGTGTTTAGCCGACTTTGCTCAACTTTGCCCAACGTTGCTCAACGTTGCTCGACATTGCCCTACATTGCGCCAGTTAGCGCGGTGAGCAGCTACGTGCAAACATGTTTTCTTTGCGCTAGTTGGTGTGATGCACAGCTCCGCGCAAAGCCATTGTGCTAGTTAAAGCAGTGTTAAGCTATGAGCAATTATACTTAAATGTGCTTAATACTGGTAAACTTTGCTTAGCAGTGCTTCACATTGCTTAAGATATGTTACTTATGCATTCATCAGTATGCATAACCATTTCACCTTCTTATATATATATAAAATACTGTTCACTACTACATAGGCCATTTCAATACTTTTTAATAAACTTTAACAGATAAATGTCAGGAATTATTTTTATATACAGATTTACTACAGAAAATAGAAAGGGGAGTGGAAAGACTCGAACCGGGAATGCCTCCTTTTTGTGCAAAGGCTCTACCATTACGCTATTATTATTTGGCTTAATTTGCATATAAGTTTCTTATTATCCTCTTCAATGTCTAAACTGTTAACTGTAGCTAAGTAATGGGCAAACCCACGCAAACACGCGCAAATACAGGGAGCTATATTGGGAATAATAAAAAAAAAATAAAAGTTTTACATTTTCTAATTGAACAGGGGTTTAGAATGTGGGGGAGTGTAGTGTTGGGTATGTACACATTTGAGCAGACTCGCTCATGTCAGTTGACATTTGCCGATTGAGGGACTTGCAGTGGCGTGGATTTTTGGACTGCTCGGCAGTCCGACATGCCCCCTGCACTCGTGCATGCTCCATGTTAGCCTTAGAGTTGAGTCAGCGTGCCCTCATGAATATGCATGGCACATTGATGTCTTACTCTTAGGCTGCAGTTTCCATGTAAGACTAATTTAGTCTTACACGGAGGATTAGTGAATTCCGGGGATTGTTTTACTGGTTACCAAAGTCAGTGAATCAGTACCTAATAGTGACTATAATGTTTGTAAAACTATCATTATGTTTTACATTCTTTTACTGGTTACCAGAGTCAGTGAATCAGCACCTAATATGACTATAATGTTTGTAAAACTATCATTATGTATTGCATTGTTTTACTGGTTACCAGAGTCAGTGAATCAGTTCCTAATAGTTACTATAATGTTTCTAAAGCTATCATTATGTATTGCATTGGTTTACTGGTTACCAGAGTCAGTGAATCAGTACCTAATAGTGACTATAATGTTTGTAAAACTATCAATATGTATTACATTATTTTATTGGTTACCAGAGTCAGTGAATCAGTACCTAATAGTGACTATAATGTTTGTAAAACTGTCATTATGTATTACATTGTTTTACTGGTTACCAGAGTCAGTGAATCAGTACCTGATAGTGACTATAATGTTTGTAAAACTATCATTATGTATTGCATTGTTTTACTGGTTACCAGAGTCAGTGAATCAGTACCTAATAGTGACTATAATGTTTGTATAACTATCATTATGTATTCCATTGTTTTACTGGTTACCAGAGTCAGTGAATCAGTACCTAATAGTGACTATAATGTTTGTAAAACTGTCATTATGTATTACATTGTTTTACTGGTTACCAGAGTCAGTGAATAAGTACCTAATAGTGACTATAATGTTTGTAAAACTACCATTATGTATTACATTGTTTTACTGGTTACCAGAGTCAGTGAATCAGTACCTAATAGTGACCATAACGGTTGTAAGACTATCATTATGTATTACATTGTTTTACTGGTTACCAGAGTCAGTGAATCAGTACCTAATAGTGACTATAATGTTTGTAAAACTGTCATTATGTATTACATTGTTTTACTGGTTACCAGAGTCAGTGAATAAGTACCTAATAGTGACTATAATGTTTGTAAAACTACCATTATGTATTACATTGTTTTACTGGTTACCAGAGTCAGTGAATCAGTACCTAATAGTGACCATAACGGTTGTAAGACTATCATTATGTATTACATTGTTTTACTGGTTACCAGAGTCAGTGAATCAGTACCTAATAGTGACTATAATGTTTGTAAAACTATCATTATGTATTACATTGTTTTACTGGTTACCAGAGTCAGTGAATCAGTACCTAATAGTGACTATAATGTTTGTAAAACTATCATTATGTATTACATTGTTTTACTGGTTACCAGAGTCAGTGAATCAGTACCTAATAGTGACTATAAGGTTTGTAAAACTATCATTATGTATTACATTGTTTTACTTGTTACCAGAGTCAGTGAATCAGTACCTAATAGTGACTATAATGTTTGTAAAACTATCATTATGTATTACATTGTTTTACTGGTTACCAGAGTCAGTGAATCAGTACCTTATAGTGACTATAATGTTTGTAAAACTATCATTATGTATTACATCATTTTACTGGTTACCAGTGTCAGTGAATCAGTACCTAATAGTGACTATAAGGTTCGTAAAACTATCATTATGTATTACATTGTTTTACTGGTTACCAGAGTCAGTGAATCAGTACCTAATAGTGACTATAAGGTTCGTAAAACTATCATTATGTATTACATTGTTTTACTGGTTACCAGAGTCAGTGAATCAGTACCTAATAGTGACTATAATGTTTGTAAAACTATCATTATGAATTACATTGTTTTACTAGTTACCAGAGTCAGTGAAGCAGTTCCTAATAGTTGCTATAATGTTTCTAAAGCTATCATTATGTATTGCATTGTTTTACTGGTTACCAGAGTCAGTGAATCAGTACCTAATAGTGACTATAATGTTTGTAAAACTATCATTATTTATTACATCGTTTTACTGGTTACCAGAGTCAGTGAATCAGTACCTAATAGTGACTATAATGTTTGTAAAACTATCATTATGAATTACATTGTTTTACTAGTTACCAGAGTCAGTGAAGCAGTTCCTAATAGTTGCTATAATGTTTCTAAAGCTATCATTATGTATTGCATTGTTTTACTGGTTACCAGAGTCAGTGAATCAGTACCTGATAGTGACTATAATGTTTGTAAAACTATCATTATGTATTACATTGTTTTACTGGTTACCAGAGTCAGTGAATCAGTACCTAATAGTGACTATAATGTTTGTAAAACTATCACTATGAATTACATTGTTTTACTGGTTACCAGAGTTTACACTACATTCCTGCTGACTGCAGGTATATATCCCCTACATGCATTATTACACTAGGCAATGTCTGTTTAATTGTGAAATGGGTTTTGCTAGTTCTTTATATACCTGACCTGTATCTGACATACAAACTGTCCAGGATGTAGATGTTACTGCTACGTATTTATATATTTTATTTATATTTATATATTTACATATCTGGATGTGTTCAGATGACATTATCAGTTATATTTTAACAGTCCCCTACATTTCTAGCAGCACACTGACATTTCTGGGGAACACAATAACAAGCTACTCATGTGCCAGATTAACCTGTACATGCCGGCCATGAACCAACAGTTGAGGACTGTATATATGCTTAACAGCTACTGGCACTCCCTTCATCCACTTTATATGGGCCTACCCAACTGTGGGTTGACAGCCCTTAATACAACAGTACTATTTCTATAACGCAAGAGTGCTGCAACATATCGAAGAAAGTGACATGGACACACTCCAGGAATTATACCTTTATTAATTACATTACACACTCTTTCTAGAGGCTCTCTCATTTATTTGATATATCAGTGCATGCAGAAGACTCATTCAAGATGGAATATACCTTTATTAATGGGTTACAACACTCTTTTCAGGCTCTCTCACTTATTTTATATAACAGTACATGCAGAGAAATTATTCAAGACATTATACCATTATTAATGGGTTACAACACTCTTTTCAGGCTCTCTCACTTATTTTATATAACAGTACATGCAGAGAAGTTATTCAAGACTTATTATACCTTTATTATTGGGCTACAACACTTTTTCAGGATCTCTCACTTATTTTATATAACAATACATGCAGAATAATTACTAACCTGCCTGAAGAAGCTCAGCCTTAGCAGCCTATCTGCATAGGCTTGCTGATTCGCAGCACGGACACCTGCAGCTGTGAAGTAAATGAAATGATATTGAGACATTCCTATCCATAATATAGACTACGATAGCAATTCTTACATACTTCATTCCATGGCTACCTACTCAGTAATGAGGCATTTTCAATCCCATGGGCCTCCTGTATCCACTGGTTCAGTCGGTCCTCCTTGCGTCTCTTCAGGTCTGAGTAGTGGTGTCTGACCTGCTCACCAGTCCGAGGATGCCTGTGGCACTGGTGAGATCATGAACTAGACGGTTCCAGGCTTCCGCTTTGTATTGGATGCCCTGGAACTGGCCCTGTAGGAGTGTCTCATCATGATTATGGACGAGGAGCCAAACCATTACATTTGACTCCTCAATGCCCCACTGCACTTGAAATTGAGAGCCCTCTCCAACACCGGCCATACTGATTGCAGATGGGAGCTACAATCAGTTATGGCAAGTATTCCTGCCTATGGAGCTTAAATATGCCTCCTTCCCCGCACTTATTTGTGATTGGCCAGTTTTGAAAATCTCAGCTGAAAGCACACCTGCTTAGCAATGGGTAAATGTTCATTGATATGTATGTGTGTGTTGTGTCATGGCTTAGTGCTTTATTACTGTGATTATAGTGCACAGTGTCCCAGGTTCGCGGCCTGTCATTGCTTTTTATTTTACTACTGGCCAGACCGGCTAGGAGGTGTGGCTGTGTTTAGCCGACTTTGCTCAACTTTGCCCAACGTTGCTCAACGTTGCTCGACATTGCCCTACATTGCGCCAGTTAGCGCGGTGAGCAGCTACGCGCAAACATGTTTTCTTTGCGCTAGTTGGTGTGATGCACAGCTCCGCGCAAAGCCATTGTGCTAGTTAAAGCAGTGTTAAGCTATGAGCAATTATACTTAAATGTGCTTAATACTGGTAAACTTTGCTTAGCAGTGCTTCACATTGCTTAAGATATGTTACTTATGCATTCATCAGTATGCATAACCATTTCACCTTCTTATATATATATAAAATACTGTTCACTACTACATAGGCCATTTCAATACTTTTAATAAACTTTAACAGATAAATGTCAGGAATTATTTTTATATACAGATTTACTACAGAAAATAGAAAGGGGAGTGGAAAGACTCGAACCGGGAATGCCTCCTTTTTGTGCAAAGGCTCTACCATTACGCTATTATTATTTGGCTTAATTTGCATATAAGTTTCTTATTATCCTCTTCAATGTCTAAACTGTTAACTGTAGCTAAGTAATGGGCAAACCCACGCAAACACGCGCAAATACAGGGAGCTATATTGGGAATAATAAAAAAAAAATAAAAGTTTTACATTTTCTAATTGAACAGGGGTTTAGAATGTGGGGGAGTGTAGTGTTGGGTATGTACACATTTGAGCAGACTCGCTCATGTCAGTTGACATTTGCCGATTGAGGGACTTGCAGTGGCGTGGATTTTTGGACTGCTCGGCAGTCCGACATGCCCCCTGCACTCGTGCATGCTCCATGTTAGCCTTAGAGTTGAGTCAGCGTGCCCTCATGAATATGCATGGCACATTGATGTCTTACTCTAAGGCTGCAGTTTCCATGTAAGACTAATTTAGTCTTACACGGAGGATTAGTGAATTCCGGGGATTGTTTTACTGGTTACCAAAGTCAGTGAATCAGTACCTAATAGTGACTATAATGTTTGTAAAACTATCATTATGTTTTACATTCTTTTACTGGTTACCAGAGTCAGTGAATCAGCACCTAATAGTGACTATAATGTTTGTAAAACTATCATTATGTATTGCATTGTTTTACTGGTTACCAGAGTCAGTGAATCAGTTCCTAATAGTTACTATAATGTTTCTAAAGCTATCATTATGTATTGCATTGGTTTACTGGTTACCAGAGTCAGTAAATCAGTACCTAATAGTGACTATAATGTTTGTAAAACTATCAATATGTATTACATTATTTTACTGGTTACCAGAGTCAGTGAATCAGTACCTAATAGTGACTATAATGTTTGTAAAACTGTCATTATGTATTACATTGTTTTACTGGTTACCAGAGTTAGTGAATCAGTACCTGATAGTGACTATAATGTTTGTAAAACTATCATTATGTATTGCATCGTTTTACTGGTTACCAGAGTCAGTGAATCAGTACCTAATAGTGACTATAATGTTTGTAAAACTATCATTATGTATTCCATTGTTTTACTGGTTACCAGAGTCAGTGAATCAGTACCTAATAGTGACTATAATGTTTGTAAAACTGTCATTATGTATTACATTGTTTTACTGGTTACCAGAGTCAGTGAATAAGTACCTAATAGTGACTATAATGTTTGTAAAACTACCATTATGTATTACATTGTTTTACTGGTTACCAGAGTCAGTGAATCAGTACCTAATAGTGACCATAACGGTTGTAAGACTATCCTTATGTATTACATTGTTTTACTGGTTACCAGAGTCAGTGAATCAGTACCTAATAGTGACTATAATGTTTGTTAAACTGTCATTATGTATTACATTGTTTTACTGGTTACCAGAGTCAGTGAATAAGTACCTAATAGTGACTATAATGTTTGTAAAACTACCATTATGTATTACATTGTTTTACTGGTTACCAGAGTCAGTGAATCAGTACCTAATAGTGACCATAACGGTTGTAAGACTATCATTATGTATTACATTGTTTTACTGGTTACCAGAGTCAGTGAATCAGTACCTAATAGTGACTATAATGTTTGTAAAACTATCATTATGTATTACATTGTTTTACTGGTTACCAGAGTCAGTGAATCAGTACCTAATAGTGACTATAATGTTTGTAAAACTATCATTATGTATTACATTGTTTTACTGGTTACCAGAGTCAGTGAATCAGTACCTAATAGTGACTATAAGGTTCGTAAAACTATCATTATGTATTACATTGTTTTACTTGTTACCAGAGTCAGTGAATCAGTACCTAATAGTGACTATAATGTTTGTAAAACTATCTTTATGTATTACATAGTTTTACTGGTTACCAGAGTCAGTGAATCAGTACCTAATAGTGACTATAATGTTTGTAAAACTATCACTATGAATTACATTGTTTTACTGGTTACCAGAGTCAGTGAAGCAGTTCCTAATAGTGACTATAATGTTTGTAAAACTATCATTATGTATTGCATTGTTTTACTGGTTACCAGTCAGTGAATCAGTACCTAATAGTGACTATAATGTTTGTAAAACTATCATTATGTATTACATAGTTTTACTGGTTACCAGAGTCAGTGAATCAGTACCTAATAGTGACTATAATGTTTGTAAAACTATCATTATGTATTACATAGTTTTACTAGTTACCAGAGTCAGTGAATCAGGACCTAATAGTGACTATAATGTTTGTAAAACTATCATTATGTATTACATTGTTTTACTGGTTACCAGAGTCAGTGAATCAGTACCTTATAGTGACTATAATGTTTGTAAAACTATCATTATGTATTACATAGTTTTACTAGTTACCAGAGTCAGTGAATCAGGACCTAATAGTGACTATAATGTTTGTAAAACTATCATTATGTATTACATTGTTTTACTGGTTACCAGAGTCAGTGAATCAGTACCTTATAGTGACTATAATGTTTGTAAAACTATCATTATGTATTACATCATTTTACTGGTTACCAGTGTCAGTGAATCAGTACCTAATAGTGACTATAAGGTTCGTAAAACTATCATTATGTATTACATTGTTTTACTGGTTACCAGAGTCAGTGAATCAGTACCTAATAGTGACTATAAGGTTCGTAAAACTATCATTATGTATTACATTGTTTTACTGGTTACCAGAGTCAGTGAATCAGTACCTTATAGTGACTATAATGTTTGTAAAACTATCATTATGTATTACATCATTTTACTGGTTACCAGAGTCAGGGAATCAGTACCTAATAGTGACTATAATGTTTGTAAAACTATCACTATGAATTACATTGTTTTACTGGTTACCAGAGTCAGTGAATCAGTACCTAATAGTGACTATAAGGTTCGTAAAACTATCATTATGTATTACATTGTTTTACTTGTTACCAGAGTCAGTGAATCAGTACCTAATAGTGACTATAATGTTTGTAAAACTATCATTATGAATTACATTGTTTTACTAGTTACCAGAGTCAGTGAAGCAGTTCCTAATAGTTGCTATAATGTTTCTAAAGCTATCATTATGTATTGCATTGTTTTACTGGTTACCAGAGTCAGTGAATCAGTACCTAATAGTGACTATAATGTTTGTAAAACTATCATTATGTATTACATCGTTTTACTGGTTACCAGAGTCAGTGAATCAGTACCTAATAGTGACTATAATGTTTGTAAAACTATCATTATGAATTACATTGTTTTACTAGTTACCAGAGTCAGTGAAGCAGTTCCTAATAGTTGCTATAATGTTTCTAAAGCTATCATTATGTATTGCATTGTTTTACTGGTTACCAGAGTCAGTGAATCAGTACCTGATAGTGACTATAATGTTTGTAAAACTATCATTATGTATTACATTGTTTTACTGGTTACCAGAGTCAGTGAATCAGTACCTAATAGTGACTATAATGTTTGTAAAACTATCACTATGAATTACATTGTTTTACTGGTTACCAGAGTCAGTGAATCAGGACCTGATAGTGACTATAATGTTTGTAAAACTATCATTATGTATTACATTGTTTTACTGGTTACCAGAGTCAGTGAATCAGTACCTAATAGTGACTATAATGTTTGTAAAACTATCATTATGAATTACATTGTTTTACTAGTTACCAGAGTCAGTGAAGCAGTTCCTAATAGTTGCTATAATGTTTCTAAAGCTATCATTATGTATTACATGGTTTTACTGGTTACCAGAGTCAGTGAATCAGTACCTGATAGTGACTATAATGTTTCTAAAGCTATCATTATGTATTGCATTGGTTTACTGGTTACCAGAGTCAGTGAATCAGTACCTAATAGTGACTATAATGTTTGTAAAACTATCACTATGAATTACATTGTTTTACTAGTTACCAGAGTCAGTGAAGCAGTTCCTAATAGTTGCTATAATGTTTCTAAAGCTATCATTATGTATTGCATTGTTTTACTGGTTACCAGAGTCAGTGAATCAGTACCTAATAGTGACTATAATGTTTGTAAAACTATCATTATGTATTACATCGTTTTACTGGTTACCAGAGTCAGTGAATCAGTACCTAATAGTGACTATAATGTTTGTAAAAATATCATTATGAATTACATTGTTTTACTAGTTACCAGAGTCAGTGAAGCAGTTCCTAATAGTTGCTATAATGTTTCTAAAGCTATCATTATGTATTGCATTGTTTTACTGGTTACCAGAGTCAGTGAATCAGTACCTAATAGTGACTATAATGTTTGTAAAACTATCATTATGTATTGCATTGTTTTACAGGTTACCAGAGTCAGTGAATCAGTACCTAATAGTGACTATAATGTTTGTAAAACTGTCATTATGTATTACATTGTTTTACTGGTTCCCAGAGTCAGTGAATCAGTACCTAATAGTGACTATAATGTTTGTAAAACTATCACTATGAATTACATTGTTTACTGGTTACCAGAGTCAGGGAATCAGTACCTAATAGTGACTATAAGGTTTGTAAAACTATCATTATGAATTACATTGTTTTACTGGTTCCCAGAGTCAGTGAATCAGTACCTAATAGTGACTATAATGTTTGTAAAACTATCACTATGAATTACATTGTTTACTGGTTACCAGAGTCAGGGAATCAGGACCTAATAGTGACTATAAGGTTTGTAAAACTATCATTATGAATTACATTGTTTTACTGGTTCCCAGAGTCAGTGAATCAGTACCTAATAGTGACTATAATGTTTGTAAAACTATCACTATGAATTACATTGTTTACTGGTTACCAGAGTCAGTGAATCAGGACCTAATAGTGACTATAAGGTTTGTAAAACTATCATTATGAATTACATTGTTTTACTGGTTACCAGAGTCAGTGAATCAGTACCTAATAGTGACTATAATGTTTGTAAAACTATCATTATGTATTGCATTGTTTTACTGGTTACCAAAGTCAGTGAATCAGTACCTAATAGTGACTATAAGGTTCGTAAAACTATCATTATGTATTACATTGTTTTACTGGTTAACAGAGTCAGGGAATCAGTACCTATTAGTGACTATAATGTTTGTAAAACTACCATTATGTATTACATCGTTTTACTGGTTACCAGAGTCAGTGAATCAGGACCTGATAGTGACTATAATGTTTGTAAAACTATCATTATGTATTACATTGTTTTACTGGTTACCAGAGTAAGTGAATCAATACCTAATAGTGACTATAATGTTTGTAAAACTATCATTATGTATTACATTGTTTTACTAGTTACCAGAGTCAGTGAATCAGTACCTAATAGTTGCTATAATGTTTCTAAAGCTATCATTATGTATTACATTGTTTTACTAGTTACCAGAGTCAGTGAATCAGTACCTAATAGTGACTATAATGTTTGTAAAACTATCATTATGTATTGCATTGTTTTATTGGTTACCAGAGTCAGTGAATCAATACCTAATAGTGACTATAATGTTTGTAAAACTATCATTATGTATTACATCATTTTACTGGTTACCAGAGTCAGTGAATCAGTACCTGATAGTGACTATAATGTTTGTAAAACTATCACTATGAATTACATTGTTTTACTAGTTACCAGAGTCAGTGAAGCAGTTCCTAATAGTTGCTATAATGTTTCTAAAGCTATCATTATGTATTGCATTGTTTTACTGGTTACCAGAGTCAGTGAATCAGTACCTAATAGTGACTATAATGTTTGTAAAACTATCATTATGTATTACATTGTTTTACTGGTTACCAGAGTCAGTGAATCAGTACCTAATAGTGACTATAAAGTTTGTAAAACTATCTTTATGTATTACATTGTTTTACTGGTTACCAGAGCCAGTGAATCAGTACCTGATAGTGACTATAATGTTTGTAAAATTATCATTATGTATTACATTGTTTTACTGGTTACCAGAGTCAGTGAATCAGGACCTGATAGTGACTATAATGTTTGTAAAACTATCATTATGTATTGCATTGTTTTACTGGTTACCAGAGTCAGTGAATCAGTACCTAATAGTGACTATAATGTTTGTAAAATTATCATTATGTATTACATCGTTTTACTGGTTACCAGAGTCAGTGAATCAGTACCTAATAGTAACTATAATGTTTGTAAAATTATCATTATGTATTACATTGTTTTACTGTTTACCAGAGTCAGTGAATCAGTACCTGATAGAGACTATAATGTTTGTAAAACCATCATCCCCTGCCCAGAAAACCACAGTGGAAAACTTCTGTAAAGCAAATTTCACACTCCTCAAAACCGAGTTGGAATCCTTCAAAGCCCCCGAGCCTGTGGAAAATACGGCCCAGACTGCAGAATCCTTTATAAACACATTCTATGAACACCTTCAGGAATGCATGGATCATGCAACCCCAAATAAAACCAAGACCCAGTCCTCCAAAGGCAGACGTCCTGTCTGGTGGACTCCAGCCATAAACAAACTATACAATAGAAGGAAAAAGCTACTACATGATAGAGCAAAATCCCAAAAAGGGAAGGCATCTCTGATCAGTATTAGCAAAAAACTACGGGCACTCATAAAATCGTCTAAGGCCAGCTTTGAGAGAAAAATCGCACAGGACACTAAGGATAATCACAAGGCTTTTTTTAGTTATCTTAGGAACCTGGCTGGGAATTCCCAGATATGCTCAGAATTACTCCAAAATGACAAAAAATACATCGAACCCACAGATATTGCCAACATCCTAGCTGACAGGTTCAGCAAACTTCTCCCCCTCCCCACCAAAAGGGCAAATATCTATCCCAGCAGAGTGCTGCCCCCCTGACATCTCAGATGCTCAGGTAAGAGCCCCCCTCTCCAAAGCAAAACACACAGTATCAATGGGACCAGACGGTGTCCCGGGCTGCATCCTACATGAACTCCAAGAAGAGCTAAACCCAAACATAAAACTACTGTTCAATCTCAGCCTTACTACAGGATATGTACCCAAAGAGTGGCGTACAGCAACAATGGTCCCTCTCCACAAAGGTGGTGCCTCAACGGATCCTGGAAACTATCGCTCTATAAGCCTGACTAGCTTGGTCTGCAAAGCTATGGAAAGGATCATCATGGACCTCATAAATAAAGATTTTGGGGACCTACAGACACTGGATCCTATCCAGTTTGGCTTTGTTAAGGGCAGATCCTGCCTCTTAAACCTGGTTGATTTCTTTGAAACAGTCACCAAGGCCATTGATGAGGGGAAGGTGGTCCACACATCCTACCTGGACCTCGCAAAAGCCTTCGATACAATACCCCACTTGGGCATTATAAATAAGCTCACCAGCTTAAATATAAAACCCTATGTCACTAGATGGGTTGCAAACTGGCTCAAGGGCAGAACACACGTGGTTAGAATTGCTGGAGCCATGTCAGACTCCAAACCAGTTACAAGTGGCATCCCACAAGGCTCAGTCCTGGGACATCTCTTGTTCAGTATATATTTCTTGGAGGTACAGGCCAACACGGAAGGACTGTGGCTGACCAAGTTCACAGATGACTGCAAACTGGGCACCATAATCGACTCTCCAGCTGACACAAGCATCCTCCAAAAGGGCCTCATAGAAACAGACAACTGGTGCCAGAGCCATGGCCTCAAGCTAAATGCCAAAAAGTGTATAGTCATCCCCTTTGGCAAAAACAAAGTGCCCACAAATTACCACATAGGTGGTAATCCATTAAGTACAGAAGAAGTAATTAGGGACCTGGGGACCCAAGTTGATAGCAATCTCTCATTTGACAACGTGGCCAAAGTGGTTAGAAAAACATTTTATATAGCCCACCTAATCATGAAGGGATTCACATCAAGATCAGGGGAGGTCATCGTGCCTCTTTACTCATCCCTCATCAGGCCCATAATTGAGTACAATGCCCCTTTTGGGATGTACCTTACCAGACACCTGCAGCAACTGAAAAGACCCCAAAAGTACCTCACCAAGAGGATCAAAGAGCTCAAACAGATGCCATATTCTGCCCGGTTAAAGAAACTCCAGCTCTACTCAGTGGCATACCACCTGCTTAGAGGCGATCTGTGTCTGATGTATAAAGCCATGTCCAACCCAGAATTAATGGACATGCTGCACCTCAGAAAATCCAAATCCCATCGAGCTACGTGCTTGAGAGACTTGAACCTCAGCACTGAAATAAATAGGACATGCTGGAGGGACAGATTCATAACCCAGAGGCTCCCTTCACTCTGGAATAAAATCCCAGTCCAGGTTAGGCAGAGTCCCTCATTGTCAGTGAATCAGTACCTAATAGTGACTATAATGTTTGTAAAACTATCATTATGAATTACATTGTTTTACTAGTTACCAGAGTCAGTGAAGCAGTTCCTAATAGTTGCTATAATGTTTCTAAAGCTATCATTATGTATTGCATTGTTTTACTGGTTACCAGAGTCAGTGAATCAGTACCTAATAGTGACTATAATGTTTGTAAAACTATCATTATGTATTACATAGTTTTACTGCTTATGAGAGTTAGTGAATCGGTACCTAATAGTGACTGTAATGTTTGTAAAACTATCATTATGTATTACATAGATTTACTGGTTACCAGAGTCAATGAATCAGTACCTAATAGTGACTATAATGTTTGTAAAACTATCATTATGTATTACATTCCCCGGGATTCATGAAGCTCGGTGCAAGGCCGGCGTAAGGCTTGCGCCGTCTGTGCGGCATATATATGGAGTAGTCGCGCCATATGCATATTAATGAAGGCACGCAGCCGCCACAGCCACATGCACAGGAAATGTGCATGAGTGCATGGGGCGTAACGAAGTTGCGCATGGAGGCGTGTCAATGTCGGCTGTTGATGAGCAACCTAAACTGCTGAATATTATATTCCGCCTGCAATAGTAATCACACCTATCAGTGTCCGTGGATACTGAAACATATGCAAAGCATGCAAGATAGTCCCTGCGAACAGAAAATGAAGAATCAAACACAAATGCACGGTAGGGAATAACGGGTCCCTACCCTTGAACAAATGACATGAAAACTGTGTGCCCGTAGTCCAATGTAGTGTTGATAGCTATACCATGTGGAAGTGAAACGTATCATATGTTAGCGCGCCGCCAGTAGGTACGTCCAGCCCAATGGAGTGGGTCACCAGCTGACCCATAATGTGAGGGAGGGAACATAGCTGTGCAGATGTGTCCATTACAAAATACACGAAGAGAAATGTAGATATATGTAGTGACCGTATGTCTGAATCATATCCCACAAGGCATGTAATAGTCACATACAAAAGGTATGTCCGTATTTCACATACCAAATGTGACAGGAAATAGCATACACATGTAAACGAAACAGAAGGAGCATATAAACAGCTATAACAATACGGACACATGTAGGCCGAAAGGAACAGTATGATCCGTACCGTCGAGTAAGATTACCACCTGTCCCACTTTGTGAGCGACAGTCCCTCTGTGGGCAGATGTGTCCTGACACAAACATGTAAAAATGGCAAATGTCCAGAGAATATAGGACATAATTATTCCATAGACGTCATGTAATAGTTGCATTAAACATATTTCACTGAACGTATATTACATAAATGTCATAAGAAACAAAATAAGACACCAAAATGCTAGAAGAATAAGCTTAGATATAGGCAAGAATTGTAAGTTCTATCTGCCAAACTGATCATGGGTATGTATCGGCCTGTAAAATATGCTGTGTTCACCACAAATGTCACACTAGGGTTGCCACCTTTTCAAATGGCCAACATGGGACATTGTTGGTACAGACATCAGATTTTACAGGCCGACACATACCCACGGCCAGTACAAAGGACAGAACTTAACTTTTTTGCCTAAATAAAAGCTTATTCTCATAGCATTTTAGTTGCTTATTCTGTTTCTTATAACATTTAGGTATTTCAGATACAGCATAACTTTTTTATGCAACTATTACATAAAATATAAGAAGTAATTTTGTCCTAAAATCTCAGGACATATGCCATTTATACAATTTCTTGTCAGGACACAACTGCCCAAAGAGGGACTGTCCCTCGCAAAGTGGGACAGGTGGTAACTATGTCACACTGTGGCCAATTGAAAAGGTGGAAACACAACCGTTGACTGTGGGGAGGCATTGTCCACAACAGTCGGACATGTGTAAGGAATAGCTTGGACATAGGAAAAGGTGCCATCCTACCAATGAGTACAACAGGCTGGCAAAATCCGGAAGGCAGCTGTATAATCCAAACATGTATGTGACACAGTCGATCGGGTAGTACCCGGATATACCAGCCAAGTAATGAAAGTGAAGTATGGGCGTGTACCTATGTGCATGAGGTATAGCATGTGGAAAGCAAACATGGCAGGGTAGTCCTCACAACCATAAAGGTACCCGACACATGTAGGGTAGTCAGTGTGTAACTCTGGCCGTGTCATGGGCCAACAACCAAAGTAGTGCTCTATGGGGTGTGATGAATTCGCGTGTGAGGGCTGGGTAGTTAATGGTAAAATCCTCAAAGGCGATACTGTGTCGTATGTAGAAAAGTTGAACTGGAGGTGTACGAGGGGGCAGCGGGTGAAGTGGAAAGAAACACAGCCACATGTAGAAACAGCTACAAGACAAGCAGACAGGCCATAGTGTAGAACACAATCCCACAAACATAGGAATATGGAAATGTGCGAGACAAATGTATAGATATGTCACCGTCACATACCCACAGATGGGTCCTGATGGAACTGGCCATAACAAACGCAACACACCTGGATGCATAATGGCCTACCCAGCATACCCTCCACAACACACAACCTGCCTCCATACCAGAACGTCCACCAAATCCAGCCATACTTGGTCCACTGGTTTGTGGCAGACACGGCTACACACAGTGACCCCTATGCATATGTAGTAGGTATTGTCACCCTAGGCAGTGTCAGGATTGCAAACCATGTATCCCCTGCATGTAAAACCCCCTGCACGTTTTCGTAAAGCCACAAAAATCTTCGTTATCTAACTTGTTTTGGTCTAGTCCAATTTTTGGGATATCCCTCATGGGATAACCAACTTGTGTAAATAGTAGAATGGGTATGACGACATGAAGTCCAATCCTGTAAATATCTGGACACAAGTCAGAATGTGCAGTGGAGGTCCATGACACTGTCCAGCCCTAAGTGGGCATGCATAACCTACCACCCAACTTAAAACACCTTCCCATGAGGCACGTGTCCAGACACGAATAAGAGGGAGAATATAATGCACACATTTGCATAGTGGCAAACGGCATGAGGGTGAGGAAGACACTGATGTAAACAAGTCAACCCTAATCAAGTGTGAGGGACACTGACTGTGTGCAGGCGTGACCGACCATACCTGTCAACCTGTGTGAGCAAGATATCTGGACAGAGCCATGAATACAACTGAGACAAAGGTCCAAAAACAGGGACAATCTGTAAAGATAGCTCTTAGAAACATAGACATTTGATAGAATAACAGTTTGCACATTGGCATTAATGTCCAGAGTATGAAGTCTGAAACCCAACTGTCTGTCAGCACGTTCCGACTGCAGTCCTTAATGCTGAGCTACTGCTGTGCCAGAACACAACAGCGTATTACAGAGGTCCGTGCCATACCACTCAACTGTCCAGATATTCGCAGAATGACTAGGGTTACCACCTGTCCCACTTTGTGAGTAACAGTCCCTCTGTAGGCAGTTGTGTCCTGTGAAAAAATTCAAGACAGCAAATGTCCTGAGAGTTTAGGACAAAGTTATTTCCTAAGTTTCTTTAATAGTTGCATAAAACAGCTATTTTATATATGAAACTTCTATATGTTATGTGAAGTAGCATAAGCAATTCAAATGTTACTAGAATAAGCTATTATATGTGCAAAAAAGGTAAAGTTCTGTACTATGCATGGCTGTAGGTATGTTTTGTCCTGGAAAATCTGACATTTCTACAGAACATGTCCCACTTTGGGCATTTGAAAAGGTGGCAACCCTAAGAATGACCAGAGGTTTGCCTCATATTGTTGTTGTGTGCCTCCAACAATCTGCACCAGTGTGGTAAATAGCTGAGGATTGATGTCACTAAATAATGAGAAATATCCTGAGTTTAAGACTCCACATCCTTCAGAAAAGTCAAAACCTAGTATTATATCAACGTTCTAAGCTTGTAAGAGCAATCGTTAAAATGTGTCCCTAATTGTCCCCCCCATCGTGTAGGTTTTGCGCAGGTTTGGTGCTCTAAGAGGTTGAGAGGTATGGTCCGTACATATTTACAGTAACAACCCTTCACACTTGTGTAATGTACAGCTGCATACCTGTAGTCACTTCATGTCCAACATAATAATCCCCGTATGACTGTATACAGGTAATAGTCAAATGTGAATGGGAACACCCCTCACCATGGAGTATGGACTGCAACAACCCCACCCATAATATGTATTGCCAACAGAATAAGCTGCTGACAGGTGCCCAAACACCTGTGTCTATAAACACAGGTAAAACTTCAAAATAGGGAGAAAATCCCTGTCCATATGCTTCGGCTGATATTTGAACTTGGCCAGGGAAGTTCCGTTCACTAGGTGGACAAGCCCAAACCCAGATCACTACATGAACACCCTGACAATCAAAGACCTGTATGTGCCTGGACTATATGCCTTGGTGTTCTGCATATCCTTGGAGTGATTAACAATGCAGCTGGAGTCCACAGCAGTAGGCAATAGGGAATGTGTAATATGTAGTACCGCATTTTTCCCAGCAGGAGAATGGATGCCTGTGTTGTAGGTGAAGCGGTGAGGCATATGTTGATGTAGCTAAGTACTATGGGTATGCATATCAATGAGGGAGAACACCAATAGAATAGTGGTTCCGGCATCCGGCAAACGTGAATGCAGTCCTGGTTGACCTACGACCACTGCACATATAACTTGAAAGTGTAATGAATGCATTCGTTCTGTACACACATTTAAATATGTAAAGGTGAACATGTGCTTCGCAGCAGTCCGTAAACCGGAATACAGATATGTAACTGTTACGGTCAGAATTATGAAAGTTCACATAAGCACAAATATCTATGAAACATATGTAACCCACAATAAGGATATTCAAGCGCGCCTGCGTGTGTGTAATCTGCTCACAGCATAGAAAATGAATGCTGTTTTCCCCACATTCTATGTACATGGCTCATACCTGTTAACCCCGTAAAGTATGAAACCGGACAAAGCCATGAAAACAACTGGTACAAATAGGGACAATCTCCAGATATTGCTCTAACAAACATAGAAAGTGGATAGAATAACAGGTGTGTCACTAGCATGGATTCTCTGAAGGGTATGAAGTCGTAACCTGAAATGTTTGTCATTATTTTCCAACGTCAGTCTTTAATGATATGCCACTAACTTGCCAGATAGACACAAGGTTATGAAAAATGGACCAAAGATAAGAGGCAAATAGCTGTATATGCAGCGAAAATCTGTACAGTTGAAAGGTATGATATGGAGATATATATACACAGATATCCACAGACATAAACCAAAGCAAATTATGAAATGAGGAATGTACAGACATATGTATATATGTACATATATATATATATCTATACACACACAATACATGAATAGATATATACACAACAAACATATGTCCCTGTACATATAACACATGTACATAAATAGGTCACGGTATAGCTATTATGGATAGACAGACAGACATGCATGAAAGGAGAATACACCGCTGCTTTCCAAACCATTGCCCGGAAAGTACCAGTGTGACAGGGCCTGCAAGTTCTACATGTTAAATATGAATATAGGTGTCCTTTGCAGGACCCCAAAAATTGATCCCGTATGAAGGGTGAACCATCATTGATGCAAAAGACGTCACAACTGCAACTATGATATAGCTGTACATGCAACAGTAGCAGGTGCAAGGGTAATAACACATGGGTCGATAGAATGTATGACGTACGACCTGATATCCGCAGAGTGGGGAGTGCTCAGAAGTGTCCTCACACTTTATTATTGCTCACATTAAACATGTCTAATGGGTACTGTGGAGGGGTGTCAGGTATGGGAATCATGGGTATACAGAAATGGGCCTAGGTGTTGGTTGGCACAGATCTATTAGGTACACCCCATGGGAGTGATCAATATACCTATGTGGGTATAGCACACGCCTATATTCTCCAAAAAGGTGCATCCCATCTACTGGATATTGTGTAAACCATTGGGGGAAGACATAGGGACCTATATCAGTGTCATGTAGGCGATTATCATGGATGGACATGCGTACGACCAAGATGGTAACCATACCTGCCAAAATGTCAGAATAAGACAGCTGGACTAAGGCATAGTACATGAAATACAAATAGGGATTATATTAAATATACCCCAGACAAAGTCAGAGCATTGATAGAATAATTGCATAGTCAGGAATACGAATGTTATGAGAGTTAGTAATCATGAAATAGAAATGTCAGTCATTATTACCTAACCGCACAGTCCGTCATGCCTTGCCAGCAATCTACCAGAAAGACACATTATTATGACAAATGTAACAGAATCATAGGTCAAACCTTGGGGCGTTTACCCATAATGTGTACAGGTGAGAGGTATGAAGGTAACCCGTCCTAAATAAATGTACAGAACTAGTGATACTAGGTGGACCGGTGAGAAGAAAGACGTCAGGACAAATGACAAAACATGTACAAGTCAAAAGCATGTATTTCCACAAATGTGAATGACAACGTATGCCCTGTGAAAGTCAATGTGGAAGGTTAATAGACTCAAAAGACATGTGTCCCTCAGGGTATCATGCAGTGTCACCGATACAGTGTCCCGTCCCCCATACTCGTACGTGAGCTCTGCCACTGACGGAAAGCACAAATACTGGCGTACACATAAGGTACATGATAGAATAATTAGTGTGGATAAGCACCTGTTGGCCTGTGTGAGGAATATAACCCTCTGAGTGGGTCTGTCCTGCAATAGGAATGTAATGGCATCTGGCCTGTGATGGCACCATATATTGTGTGTATTGATGTAAGAAAATTGATTTCCAGTATCAGAAACATACCTCGCAACTGTACAGAGTCTTGCAGAATGTGCAGATGTATGCCTCATATGTTTGGTGTGTTTCTCTTACAATCTGTACCTGTCTGCCAAATACCTGAGAACTGATGTCATTAAATAATGACAAACATATGAGTTTAAGACCCCAAATCCCTCAGAAAGGTCATACTAATGCAAAACCTATTATACTGTCAACTATCTACATTTGTAAGAGCAATATTTAGAATCTTCCCCTATTTGTCCTCCCATAATGTTAGGCTTTGTACAGATGTTTTGCTCTAGGAGGTTGAGAGGTATGATCAGAAACAGATACATGTCTGAGGAAACAGCATTATCGACCGCAAGATAACTCAGAAGGTATGAAAAGCGCTGTAGTAGGAAGTTCAGTATTGACCGCAGGTATGTGCTGACATGTCAAATGACACAGCAGTCTACATGAAGTACCTATAGGGCGTCACCTTTACCAATGATGACAGTGGGACATACCCACAGCCATGCATACACCACAAATAGACATAGCACACAGCAAAGCCTAGGCCATGATACATGAAGCCTCCGGCGTGTATGGCATGAGTGAGAGTACAGCAAGGAAAGATGACTGCCAGGCTATTCAGCAAACACCCATAGGGGCATGCAAGACCGCCCGTAACACAAACATTGCACGGACAATGTTGGGATTTGCAAAATACCCCATTTGTATGTGTAAGCTATGCAAATTATGTAATTACGCGATACATGAAACAGTAAGCTGTCCGTGCAAGAGCAGAGTTATGTGCAGAAATGTACCCGGATGTTATGCGACTAACGTTCTGCACTTTGTTAAATGGAGCAATGACAGCTGCAAATACAGTATGAATACAGTCGAAGAAGCATGCCAATGTCCAAGTCCAAGGCCAGTGGCAGCTTTGTCCATTGGATATCAATAAAACAGTAGTTGTCCTCCCCCGATCTCTGGTGTGGAAGTGTAGCGCAGCGTCACGAGAATGCACTGCGCTTCAAAACAAGACATATATGTATAATATACATACAAAATGTAGGTTCAGTTAGATGTTAGTACGCCATGCAGATGAATGGCAAGCTGGAGACAGCATGGCTACTGCATACTGGTTCTTATGTGTGGAAGCGCTCTGTCAGAGATGTAACAAAGCATTTGTAGGCAATGTGATGCAAGTGAGGCTGAGGATAGTGAATCACAACATGTCATGCCATATGGGCCAAGCCTCTACAGTATAGTGTAGGTTAAGGGGACTATTAGAGTAGAAAATAGGTGACAACATGAGTGTGTATGTATAAAGCACTGTAATCTCACCGGAACAGTGTCACATGTTTGCTGTCTGTACTCAGTGGAAGAGGCGTGTTATGAGCTATCCTAGGGAACGTCAGGAGACTGACGGTGTACGCCATGGATACCACCGATGTGACCTGCAAACCTGCCAACAGTGTGTCTGTGCCCGTGCACACCAGTAAGCCCGAGTAAGCATGTGTGCGCGTGTGTTAGCCCATGTGCGCATGTGGAGTGTGGAAGAACGAGCAAGCTAGTGTACGAATGGTGGAGCCCGTGTAATGTCGTGTATGCATTTGTAAGCATGTATACATGTGTACTACACACATCACACACGTACTGCACACTCAGACACACATGATGCCAATACTGCACACATCAGTGAAATGGCACATGGATGGAGAATACATCATCAGAATTAACAGTGCTGTAAACTATGCTACAGTGATGGTCATAGCTGCAATGCATCATGTCTGCTGATATACACCTGGAAGTAAAACACTGTGTGTTAACAGCATGCTAACATCAATACAGTGGAATAAAGCCACCGTGTGCATCAGCACCAGGTTAGTCAGATCCTGCATCAATGTTACACATCACAGGTGGTGGCACAGGTGACATCATATGCACAGGGTGTGGTGTTACATTTCCAGAGCTGTCTTTGAGCCATCCAATGTACACATAGGTGTGTGTGTGTGTGAGGGACAATGGTTATTGCATGGTGCAATGGTGATGCAATGGGTTTGTGTATCTGATAGCCATAGCTGTTTGTGGTAAGTGTGTGTGTCTGCATATACACAGGTACAGCATGTGTCAGCCATATACAGGAGGTTGTGGGACAGTCACAGACTGTACCTGCCAGGCTGTAGAGATCTCCATTACTGGCCATGGACACCCCCTCCATGCATCCAACACAACCCAGTTCTGCACCTGTCAATGTATACACGTACAGTCCTGGGATCTGTACCACAACCTGTGGATAAACATGAGTCTGTAATGTTAACCTATGATGCATAGAATTGTCTGTTACTACATACGGATATGAGCCATACTCACACTCCAATGTAATAACCACTGCTGACTGTTGCCGAGATGTGCATATGACCATTCAAAGGTGCTGTACTAACATTGTTTCCAATGCCTGTGTAATACCCAGCAACACAATAACCGGTCACTACACAAGTATAACCCACGATCACTACAGCACACAGTATGTGCACTATCACAGAGCCATAACAGATGTACATACATCCAAGGTGCTCACGTACAGATAATGCAGCACATTCAAGAGTGATAATCCCAACATACATATCTATATACAATATATATATATATATATATATATATATATATATATATATATATATATATATATATATATATATATATATGTAGATAGAGACACACACACACAACACACATGGCAGGGTTGGGAGCAGAACACAAACGTAACCACTGTACCACACAACAGCATTACGCAGTTACAGAACACGCTACCGTGATTAGTGGATCACATGATTCACACAGGCATACGTCTAGCCTGCAGAGAGCAGCATCAAAGGCAAAGACGCCGCACGGATGTTATGGATAGTGAATACTGTAAAAGCAATGTACTGTTGTCATGCAGCTGGAAACACACACACACACACACACTTGGCAGGACTGGGAGTCGAACATACACCTAACTACCCTATCACACTACAGCATGATGCATTTACAGAATGCGCTACCGAGATTACTAAGCACAGCAGTCCCAGAGGCAGACATCTAGGTGCGTGTCATCATCCGCAAAGGCAAAGACGTCGGTAGGAAATTTCTGTGGTGTGAGGCGTCTAAAAGCAAGACTGAGTCCCCAGGCAGACGGGAGCATGCTCGCAAACACACCACACACACACACACACACACACACACACACACACACACACACACACACACACACACACACACACACTTGGCAGGGCTGGGAGTCAAACATACACCTAACTACCCTATCACACTACAGCATGACGCGTTTACAGAACGTGCTACTGAGATTACTAAGTACAGCAGTCCCAGAGGCAGACATCTAGGTGCGTGTCATCAACCGCAAAGGCAAAGACGTCGGTAGGAAATTTCTGTGGTGTGAGGCATCTAAAAGCAAGACTGAGTCCCCAGGCGGATTCGAGCATGCACGCAAACACACACACACACACACACACACACACACACACACACACACACACACACACACACACACACACACACACACACACACACACACACACACACACTTGGCAGGGCTGGGAGTCGAACATACACCTAACTACCCTATCACACTACAGCATGACGCATTTACAGAACGCGCTACCAAGATTACTAAGCACAGCAGTCCCAGAGGCAGACATCTAGGTGCGTGTCATCATCCGCAAAGGCAAAGACGTCGGTAGGAACTTTCTGTGGTGTGAAGCATCTAAAAGCAAGACTGAGTCCCCAGGCAGACGGGAGCATGCGCGCAAACACACACACACACACACACACACACACACACACACACACACACACACACACTTGGCAGGGCTGGGAGTCGAACATACACCAAACTACCCTAACACACTACAGCATGACGCATTTACAGAACGCGCTACTGAGATTAATAAGCACAGCCGTCCCAGAGGCATACTTCTAGGCATGTGTCATCATCCGCACTGACAAGGACGCCGACAGGGATTGTATAGAGAGTGATCAGTCTGAAAGCATACAGACATATTACTGTCCCACGATAGATGTAGACAAACACACGGCAGTGGTGTGATCGGGGCAACGTAAGATTTATGGAGCACCACGACAACATGACATAGTCACGGGATGCACCACAGACAGTACACCCTTCAAGATAGTCGACCAGTGTGTACTCAGTAGGCATCCATTGTGATGTTGAAAATGGACATCTGTTGCCTGGATGACCACCATGGCTATACAGGATGTCAACGGCCATGCCCATGCACAGAGGGACATCACCGACGCAAGGTGTCACTAGGCATGGCCACACGCTTAGTAATACACGTCCGTTCAGACTGTACTGTGTGTCGATCTACACAACGGCGTACTGGGCATGCTCACACACTTAGCAGTTGCAAAGGGCCGTCTTGCATGCAGACAGAGTCTCAACACGCAAGGGCTCAGTTTGGACTGTGTGTCCATCTACACAACAGCGTACTGGGCATGCTCACACACTTAGCAGTTGTAAAGGGCCGTCTTGCATGCAGACGGAGTCTCAACACGCAAGTGCTCAGTTTGGACTGTCATGTGTGTCCATCTACACAACAGCGTACTGGGCATGCTCACACGCTTAGTTGCAAAGGGCCATCTTGCATGCAGATGGAGTCTAAACATGGAAGGGCACAGTAAGGTATAACTTTCCCCACGCACAGGGTGGTCACACACATGCAGTGACCATTACACACTCAGCTGCCATCACAGCTGTCACAGGTGCAGATCCTAGACGTACACACCGCAGTCTACACTGTAGCCCTCGAGACATCACCATGTCGTTGCTGCAGCAATACACAGCCATACATTCCACAACACCATGTGACACATGACCAGTGGACTGTACAGAGGTCTACAGCAACTGTGCAGAGTACACATGTACTGACAGGGTTCCAACAAGTGTTATGCATTGCAAGTATACCACTATACATGACCAGGTCAGCTCAAGATATACCAGGGGCCCCAGGTCTTACACAGCTGTGACAGATGAGTGTTGCTGTACACCAACGAACAAATGTTTGGATATGTCAAACATGTGATTGTAGTGGATGTGTGCATGGACCACACACACAACACATATGTACATAGCTAAGCCTTTGCTGTCCCCTTTGCAGAACAGTGGCCTAAGCAATCATACCCATGCAAATGGAAGGTGGGTCCATGTCTGTTGAATGCTCACACTACAGGAGGTAGCAATGTTGATGGAGGACACATTCTTCTGTAGTAGTCACCCATGACACCCGTGATATCATACCACAGTCCATGTGTTATGTATGTCAACACACATGTCCACCAATAGCTATGCATACAAACATGGCTACAGGAGACACATGTAGGACCAAAGCACATGTACAATCTGTACTGTGCATGCAGCAAACATGCATGTGTAGTGGCCGATGTCCATAACACAGCTGTGCCTAACTACAACATGCAGTCGCAATGCAGCCCCATCATTGACAACTGTATATGGTGACATACAGACAGTACAGTTGGTTGTACATCACGTATGGAGGGATGTGTGTACATAAAGTGGTGATCCACCTGTGTAGATGTATCTGTGCCGGGGATGGCTCACAGGTGTGTCACATGCCATCCTACCATGCCATGTGCAAACAGTATGCTATGTCACTGTTACTTGATGGTGATGACATAACGCATTTACAGCGGTCAGGTGTTACCAACTGTATGTCACGTGACACCTGTATCACTGACATCCTCCCGTGTGCATATAGCCACACAATTGCTAGACATAGCGTTGGTACACATACTGCAGACATTACCGCTGCATGTCTATCAAACGGCTCATCATATGGCAGGTGTATCATTCCCAGCACTGCCATGTTTGTCTGCTTGTGTGACCACACATGCCACATATGGTGGGGACTATGTCCCAGATGTAACACATCCCTGTACACCGTTGTAGGGATCTGTACATACTGCAGTGTGGAAAGTATGACGTCGGCAGGTGTGGTGCATCACACACATCGGCTATCCATACACACATATCTGGTCACCACAGTGTGTGTGTGCATGTATGTATGGCTGTCTGGTGCTTGGTGTGAGGGTGTATGCTACCATACTGTGGAAACAGGATCACTAACCCCTCATGGTGATGCAGTCTACTACCCTGTTGATGCCATCGGCCCCAGTCATACTGGCTACCTGTGCATGTCCCTTCTCTGTGCCACGTCATGTGGGTGCAAAGTACTGTGAGGGTGATGACCACATAGGCAAGGGTCCACACCTCAACACTATGGGGTGTGCGTTATAGTGCTGTAGACCCTGTAAATGTGACCATGTTCCTGTACTGTGACAGGGTATTACCACTACACAGTGTGGCCTCATGCTATCAGGTGGCCTCTAACGTCATCATTGGCCAGACTGCTGTGTACAACCCCTGCACCATGTCAACATACCTGTAATGTTTCGCGGTATGTATGTCACAGTTCTGTCCGCTGTAGCCTGTTCAACTGACCACATGCTTCAGGTGCAGTATATGTGCGGACATCTGTGTCATGTTCGGACATCTGTGTCATGTTCGACTGTCCAACAGTCAGGTTGAGGGTACGTTTAGCATGCTGATATTGCCATACGTGCCTGTGAGTACTCCACAGTTACACATGGGGGACTACAAACACTGCTACCTGTAGGCACATGCCAGTACACCATAGGAGGGAACCAGATCATCATTACCAACATGCTGTTACTGTTGTAACCGAGTCACATACTGTGAACATATCAGAATGCATGCTGCACCTGGACTACATGGTATGACTGGTGCATGTCTACAGTACACCACTGATGTCAGATACACATCTCTCAGTATTCACACATGTCCAATGCAACATACACATCCCTCAATATGCATACACAAGTAATGTTAGATACACCTCTCACATCTCAGTATTCACACACGACCAATACAACATACACATCCCTCAATATGCACACACAAGTAATGTTAGATACACCTCTCACTATTCTGTTCACCCTGTGCATCAGATCATATGAGCATATCCCTGCACTGATGGTGTGGATGACAGGGATGCGGCACAGGCTTCATCATATACACAGGGTGATACTGTTTGCCAGGGGCATAGGCTGCACCAATGGATGACATCATGTGTGCGGGTAAGGGCCAGTGATTTGAATGGACATGTCTGTTCCGTATGCATGTGGGTGTTGTGGAGCCCTACAGTTGTGTTTGCTGTGTGCGTGTATGTGTGCTCACAGTTCTGTCATTTGTGAGGCCTACACAAGGGTATTATGGACAGCTCCAGATTGTACAGACCAGGTTGTACAGCTCGCTGTGACCGGACATGGCCACATGTCCTGTGCCTGCCAGGGGTTGCACGGGCACTACCAGGCAGAGGTACAGAATGGCTACTGTCCAACGACACATGGCCACTGGAACCGTGTCCATGCCGGGAACGTCCAGGGCCATGTCCACATGGCCTGCTGTGACCTGGTGTGGACATCGCAGCACCAGCTGCACTGCTACTGCTACCGGCACTATGGGAGTGGCCATGTGAGGTGGCACGCTCATATTGACCTGCACTAAGTGGTGTAGCTGGCCTACGTCCATGTGTCCTACGCTTTACCCCTACCAGCTGGAAGCACAGACAGCTCACACTCACGGATTGCCATGCCATGGTTGAAGATTCTGACCATGTCACCCAATCGCCTGTCCAGAACATCGGCAAGCTGCTGTTGAGCACCTGCCAATGCCTGGATGTTGTTGTTTAGGGTACTGATAGCAGCCCTCTGCAGCGTCTTCCCTTCTCTGTTCTATCGTTCGGCATGTGCCTGTGCTGCCATTACAGTCTGGAACATGCGTCTGGTGATCCCAGCTGCTGCGCTATGTCCTGCAGGTGCATGTCTGCCAGAGGTCCTCCTACGAGCAGCACCAGCCACATGCCTGTGTGGCACATCTGCAGTCAGTATACTGCCACCATGGTGTGGAGACACACCTTCTGTAGCCACCACATGTTCCTGTTCAACGCTAACAAACACTGACTGTCCTTCCTCTATGGCCACTGTAGATGCGGTATGTGTTGGCAGCTGAACTGTGTGCAGGGAAGATGGGGACATAGCTGGGATGGCAACCATTGGCACAGATTCCACCCCTGACATCCCTGCCTGTACCTCATGCATATGTTCATCACTGCTAGCATTTGTGGGGAGACTGTCAGATGGACCGCAGGAGGGTAACGCACCTACATCACCTGTGAATGCAAAGAAAGACTCTAAATTACAATAGACACACACACACTGACACACACACACTGACACACACACACTGACACACACACACACACACACACACACACACACACACACACACACACACACACACACACACACACACACTGACACACACACACACTGACACACACACTGACACACACTGACCCACCATGCATGTGAGATGACAGATGGCATGCAGCATGCTTGTGATACAGCTGACAGCATGCAGCTCAGACATCAATAGTGTTTGTAAGCATACCCCCTGGAATGCACACTACAGCAGGCAGGTGTCATATCATTATCCATGCAATTCACATGATCATGGTAGTATGCATGCATCCCCGTGATACACCATGTGGACCAGAACAGGATAACAGTACACATGGCTGATGTGACCTTGACATGTAATCTGCTGACGTGTGCATTAACATGCATGCATGCCTGACACAATGTTGTCCTGACACATGTACAGCATCGTACTGGGTATCACATTGCAGTGTTGTCCATATGCCCTACAGATAGTATGCATGTTGAGCAAATGTGCATGGGCATGGTAGGGGACTGAGCCATCTACATTGCTGTAAAGTGTGATGTACAGACACTGTGCCATTGCATGGCATCATGAGGCTTCTATATTGCTAAACAGTGCATGTTATGTACGCATTGCATATCCAGAACTGCATGCATACTCATGACATACCTATGGATTGTGACCTACGATGCTGAGGTGTATACACACCCAACCATGCTGTGTCATGTGACAGGTCACTGGAGGACATACAGATGACACCCCTGCATGATGACTACAGAGTGTTAGCTGCCTGGCAACCATGTCCACACATAGCAGACCTGTCACATCACCATTTCACACATGACATTGATGTACCACGCACACAAGGTGCACAGCTAACAGTGATGTCCTACGGCAGAGGGGAAACGTACAGTTTCTGTGGCCTGGTGTCACTGTCAATGGAATCTGTGAAGGTGACTACCGTCATGCTATGACACAGACATCATGTTCAACACATCTTATGAGGTACATGTCACTGACACCTCCACTAGCTGTGCACAGGCATTTATGATGTGCAGCGTACCACATCACCTGTACAATCGGTGTAGTACGGCTGTACTTGGACCATGTGTGGACAAAGTGGGACAGGGTGTATCCACATCCCGTCTTCTGTGTGGCTACGTGTCTCTGGCCATCCCCCATGGCCATGTGTGCACATGTGTTGGTCATGTATGTGATGGCCGTCTATCACACATGTTTATTTATTATTTATTTTATTTATTTAACATTTGTTGACCGGGAATGTCCGACTAGGTTCCACAGATCCTGTTTTCAGCGGAGGCCCAGGGAGAAATGCTCCAGATGCATGTCTTTGGAATGTGGGAGGAAACTGGAGTACCCGGAGGAAACCCACGCGAACACAGGGAGAACATGCAAACTCCACAGACAAGGCACAGCAGCCGAGGTGAACCAGAGAACCTCTTGCTGTGAGGTGACAATGTTAACCACTGCACCACTGTGCTGCCCGTTTGTGTTTTCCCATATGACATACACCCATAGATGTTGGTTATGTCACCATCCACAGGGCTATGCAGACAACAGGTGTATGTGTGGTATGTGGGGTATGGGTTATGGGAAATTGTGACAATATTGCAACCAAAACGCTACGTGTCTCAGACATGTCGGATGGAACATCACAATGTGTGAAACCATTGCAGGGGCATATAACACAATGGTGACGCCTGTGGTCTAACCATATCACTGCTCACTGTACGGTACTGGTTTGTGTACCACACATTTTGTTCCACAGTATAGTACATATGCCTCCATTGTAGAACACCACCACCATTGTATGCACAGCTGGACACACATGTAGCAATGACAAATACTGTAGTTTCATGTCTGTGTATCATTTCAGTTGTATATATTGCACATGGGTGGCCTGTGTGGATGATGGGTGATGCGACCTGTATATCCATGTATTAACTGGCCACATGGTGAATAGATCTATGCTTTGACATGCCTGATACTGATGATAGTCTTACCTGCAATGGACTCTTGTCTGTGCGGCATGCCAGAGGTACCTGTATAGGGTGACACAGCAGTAGGAACATTATCCATGACTGTATGACAGCCACAGGGTGCACAGTGCAGGTTAACACATTAGCCTGTACAATAGCATATAGTCAGCACATGTGTGCATACCATACCTCTCAACCTCTTAGAATGATAAATATGGACAAAGCCTACTATGATGGGGGACATATGGGGACAACTGTGACATATTGCTCTTACTAACTTAGAAATTTGCTAGACCAATAGGTTTGCATGCACATGGGTTTGACATGGAATGTGCAGTCGTAAACACAAATGTATGTCATAATTTAATGACTCCATTCCTCAGCTATTTGCCAGAAAGGGACAGATATTAAGGGGAACACACCGACAATATGAGGCAGACATCTGGACATCCTGCAAATACCTGTACAGTTCAGAGGTATGGTGCATACACAGGGTAGCATAAAGCATGTGTGTCCACATACCTTGCATATGTTGTTACATTACATGATGTACACTGACACATGCATGTACTTGGGATACACTGGCCATATGTTCAGTACTGACTTACCAGGCAACTCCAGGCTCATTGGTTGGGAGACACCCACCTCCACGATAGCAGCTAGTGTTTGTGGGGGCTGTTCCAAGGATGTTCCCAGACTGGCCAGTAGCTCCTCTGTGTGTGTGAGTGGAGGCTGGGTTGGTGGCCCATCACCCGTTCCACCTTGTTCCCTGGCGATTGCAGTGGCACGCTGTTTTGCATGATGTATCAGGTCCATGCAGTGTCTGTGTACCTGTTGGTAGGTGCGGTTGTGGCCGCCCACTTCGTTGACACTCCTGCGAAGATCCTGCCACAGGTCATCCCGCTGCTGTGCATGCTGTGGCACGTGGCTAAATAACACCTCGTAGTTCTCATGGAGGTACGGGATTACAACATCTTCCTCCTGTCGGCTATATGCTGGTAGGCGTGTACGCGGCATTATCTGTAAAACATGATGAAGGTGACAGGTCACATTTACAGACATGTACAGTGATACTGCTGCACATACATTTCTAGTACATTCGCACAGTTATCATTGCAAATCAACATGACACTAACACGACTGGCATGTATGTGTCACACACATGTAACACCCAGTATGCATTGGATATCATCCCCATATATGTGTGTCACCTCATTAGTGTTCCTACTGCATGTGACGTCAGTCTCCATGTGGGCATGCCTGTTTGCCTGCACTGGTGTTCTTACCTATCTACTCATGCCTGATGTATCCACGGTAATGCTGTTGACCTTGATGCTGTGGATATGTCACATATCAACACAGACACAGCCTTACTGAACTTGGGCAGTGACAATGCACCAAGTACACATGGAAACCTGTACATGCATCTGTTTTTCCATAGACATCTACACTGCACTGTACAGCTGTTCAACATCCTGCCACGAATCACCTATGTTGCACATGTGATAGACATGGGAAAATGGCTAGTCAGACGTCATTCACAGGTAAGGTTATCGGCTATAGCATGCACGGGCTGGGTTTCCTAGCTGTACCCGACACCCATTACGCCACCACGAGGGGCATCAATGACACATTACTGATCCAGATAGATGATACTACATCTACCATATGGCCATCACACCATGTATGACAGGGATGATATGTGCAGCTATGTGGACAGGGCTGCATGGTATGGCGGGAGTATGCCACAAATATGGCACAGGGATCAGTCCAGCATGCGGCCATTTTAGTCGTAGGACGGTGGCTGACCATGATGTATGTCTTTCAGATCAGGCTATGGACATGTAGCATGTCTAACAGCATAGTGTGGCATATGTCTGTATGCAAGGTGGATAGCATGCTGCATGCTGGAGGTGAGTATTGTGGAGGCTGGTATCGGCCATCCACGCATGGGCCCTACCCCTGGAGGGTGATGTGTATTCCAATATTGGTCACACGGGTGCTGTGTATGCCTGTCCAATGATCTGCGTGCTCATGGATACCACCCTGTCATGTCATGGGTACCTTGGATGACTACCTAAAGGGCCAGGGAGATGTCTCCAGCTCAGGGAGGTGTACTACACTACACCATCCCTAACACAGTGTCCATACTGTTGACCACAGCCTAGGTGTTTCTTAATGGGTACGGGGGTATTCCCCTAGTGGTGTCATTGCTGATATCATCCACCAGAATGTGAACATATGTCACACACATCACATACACAGCCCATTCTGTATGTTGTTCACAACACTGTGACAACAATTGCCCATAGGTCATGGCCATTCACATCCTCACATACACAGATGGCTGACATTTGTCTGTGTGGTATGGGCTACAATGTGGGTGGGGTACAACACATTAACCCTGGTTTGCTGTAGCTGACACCGTGTGATATGCACATGTCACTGTAGCACCTTTGGTAGTTGTGAGTCTGTCAACAGGCCACTAGTAGAACACTCCTGTGACATACACAGGCATCTGTAGCAGAACATCCGTACTGTCTTGTACATCTATACTGCTAACATCTACATTGATAATGGTTCATGGACTTGCAGACCATACCCGGCAGTGTTCTGATGCGATGCCACCAATCATGACTGTTGTCAACACTTGTGGGTTGATATTATACAACACCCTATCTGTAATGTATGGGCATGCTCAGCACTTGTTCAGAGCTTCTTGGCACGTTATGAGCTACTGCTTAGTTTAGCACCCATTTCACACCAGTCCTCACAGGTACACTGTCTGTCCATACATTTCCAGCTTGATAACTGTACAACAGCTGTCATACACACATCACTCATATACCTCGTGAGACATGGTGGTTTCTACGGTGTTTCCACCTGCCATGTACCACTTATATACAGACATGTCCACCTGGCACGTTCCAGTGCTATTGCCTGTTACTATGATGACTATGTTGTACATGTGGCAATAGAGCTATTCCCATGTACACAGTCAATGCACACCTCCCAACATACAACAGTACAGCCTGTGGGGGATGCACATATGCAGCCCTGCTGGGGGTTATACTGTCACCAATCCTGACTGCACCTGACAGTCATGTGGGGTTGTGCAACATTGGCAATGCACCCCACACATCACATAGTCCCACATGATCCCCACCACAGGCCACACATACGGAGACACCTTGTACAGTACCCCTCCATACTCTGTGTGGGCAACAATGACAGCCCACATCACCAAACACAACCACACCAACCTATAGCCCACAGACACATGTGCCCATCACATACAGCCAATAAGGTGTCATAACATACACAACACACCTGTCTTAGGTGACTGTTGGCAGTCACACTGCTGTTCCACTCAGCAGGCTACACAAGGCGATAGTCACTTACATCCTGCTGTCCAGTAACTGGTTCTGCAACACAACCTATGCACACATGCCACAAGTCAGCAGGTACAATGTAACTCATCTTCCATGTTTGTGTGACTGAAGTTGTCACTCAGGGCACAGACTACGTGTGCAGGGACATGCAATAGCCCACCAGTGTTGTCGCCCTGATGGTGTGGTCCATGCCCTGGGAAGCATTTTGCGGTCATCCGGACCTGTTACCACTGTACTACGAACAACTGTGTCACTCTCAACAATTGTCCATGCTTCTGCTGTCATTCCACAGGCATCTAGTATACATCCACTTTGACAGACCCGGCCAAACAACATGATGCTGTGGCACAGTTGACCTGCACCTGTCAGCCCTGGGAGTGTGGATCACATGTTGGACTCTTGATGCTTTTATACTGCCTGTCTTGCATAGTGTCCAATAACAGTCACCACCAGAATGGGAACTGGCTAGCGAAGCATGTGGTCATGTCACACAATGTTTGACATCATCCTCTGTGACACACGCAGGCAAGGCACACCTAATACTGCACCACTTCAATATCTCTGCAGTGACTGGGACCTGCCTCTTGGCTCTGCAGAGCACACCTGCAATGACTGGTTATAGACAGACCGTACCTCTCAGGCATGTACCTGGACTGGCACACCCACAGCTGAGGTGTCCCCATATTCCACTATGTTGTACACACATCCCGGCTGGTTACTTCGCACAATGCATGACAGGTGCTCCACGTGCATATAACTGTGTCCGGAACTACTGCTGCTACTAATATGAGACTGACAGTAACCCACACTTAACTGTCATAGCCGCACATGTACTGACACATTAGGAGTACACTGTGCGTGAGCCATAACCCCCGCTAGGCTGGTTCGACCCATACACTACCTCCAAGACCAACAGTATCCTTGACATGGACACTACCAACATGTGACTGCTGTTCCACACCTGGGGTTATCCTCTCATTGGTGGAATACGAACATCTGCTACCCACCCTTGTTAGCTACATACCGGCACCACACACTTCACGGCATACACAGTAGATGAGTACTACAACACCAACTACAGATGTCGTATGACAGTGGTAGTTGTTGTCATGACACACGTGCAGGTGGACAATTCACATGCAAATGCTGAGACATACCCCAGTGCATTTCAATAGCACATAGACGACAATATGGTTCATGCTATTCCACACAGAGCCATGATGGTACACACCAGATTACAGACGACACTCTGGGGGTGCGTTCCCATGGACATACTTTACAACAACAGGTGGGGGCTGTTACACAGTGGTGTACATTCCCATGGGTGGGGTGACTCACTGGTCAGCCTCGATAGGGCCACAGGATCCCTCATCACATACTCCATAACTAGCTACGTACACATTACTGCGACACATTCCGAGATGTACCACAAGGCATTATGGTGGTATGTCAGTAGTATGCAATACCCACATCTGCTCACACATACAACTGTCACTCTGGAACATGACAGTAACAGGTGATGTTGGCAACATGCTGTCTGATGGCTTCATTGCTAACATTACACCCTCTCACTCCCTGCAGGGCCACATTCCTTGCAGGTACATTGTGGTGTACCTGCAGTCACACCTACACAGTACTGACCTCCACTCTATATGTCCTAGGACACAGGCCCCTTGTCACCCTACAATATCCCAGGTTGTGATGTCCACAGAACTCTGAACAGCATGTCTCCCCACTGGGACACCATATTCAGTAATAGCCTTGTACCAGACATTGTGGCCCCTGACTGGCACACAGCAACAGTAACACTCCACACAGGTGGCGCCATACTGCACGACTGGGATTATTGCCCTACACACCTCACTGGACTGTTATGCACGGCTATAGGGCACATCATCATGGACATCATTTGTTGAGTCTTTGTTGTGCTCCAGTCCTTTGATGCTAGGTGGGTTGGTCTTGTTGGGGCCACAGCATGCCTGCTACATCTGTTGAACACCTTTCCTACAGTCGCCAGAGTAGTTGATGACGACACGGGTGTCCACACAGCCTGCATTGTCCTCTCGCTGCCATTCAGCACCGTTCTCCATTCTGGAATTGACTACATACACATCCACCTGCACATCACAATATATGTTTCCGGATGTTATGCAATGTGGCTAATGGACGGGACACACACACTGAGGGTGGCATACCATATCACATACTGCATTCCAGTTACACTTGGCTTACCACAGTCCTCAGTCATGGGGCCCTCATGCTCGGTATATGCTTCCCTGAGGTACAGGCTACCACTGAGGGGACTTCCCTGCCTAGCTTTACAGACTACTGCATACCCAGCACCGTTGTTGCTCCACCAGCTGATACAGACCCCATCCATATGGGTGTCACTGTGACAGATACCAATATGAACATCATGGCCTCTACCTGTATGACACTTGGTGTGAACATCACCTTTGCAGTACACCATCCACCCACTGGTTATCACATAGGTGTTAGTCCCCTATATACATGTTGCATTGTACATGTTTGTAAGACACATGTATGTCGCACACACTCCTGTGATTACCACATTGCCACTGTGGCATGGATATCCTTCTATGTGTCTACACATGTCTGTACTGGGTGTGTAGCTGGTACATAGGCACCCATTGTACCTCTAAACATCGAACGTATACACACATCCATGGGTACAACACCCCGCGTAGGGTGTACCTTACACAACAGCTTTACATAACTCAACATTAAAATGCCATGATGTTTATTGAGCTACAACTGTTAAAGTATGCGGCTTATGTACAGACACCACGTCTGTACACATTTTCAAACTACATACTCAGGGGTGACATCTGCTGCAAAGACAGGGCCCATGTCTGCAAATATGTTTATGGATATACTCCGCATACACGACATACACAATAGCCACTATGACCATGATGCTCATGGATATGTGCACACACGCAACAGTGTGTGGCATGTGCTTGGGGGTTACATTCCCAGACCGGACACTCACCATGCTTTGGGACATGATTCCTATGTACATCACGCATGGACAGTCAGTAGCAGTGTTCATGTGATACCTCGCTTAGTGGATGGTGGACACATGTATGCCAGGGATCACTGCAGTGACTGTACTGTGCAGTGATGCAGGTTACACATGGCTCTTCTGTTCACAGGACACTACCCTAGAGAGGTGCCACTGGTGTGCACACTGTAGTTGTTGTTATACATAGACTTGCCAGACTGCATGGTACCCCACTATGAACCTGTGGAGCTATTACATGTCCTTTGTGCATGGTTACTGGTATAGCCCTTCCAATTAGATTGGCTGTCACGCTATTACAATGTCCCGTGACTACAGGCCATATGTATATTGTTATTGTACACGCCAATCATGTTCATGTTTGTCTGTCACATCTCTTCTGCTATTCTAGTATGAGCGTAATGTTTGCGTCCTTTGCAAATGCACAGAGTGGAGTACATAGTATTTATTTCATCATAACTGTTTATACATATCTTAATTACATACTACTCACTTCACTATATGATACCTTTGTTATGCATCATATGCCTGTTCTCCTGTGTAACATATCTGACGTATCAATCTACTGTACTATACATTACGCATGTTTTACATGGTATCCCATAATTCAAAGCATACTTGCACAGAGGGTCCACCTTAGACATGTCATTGACGTTATATGCCCATACACATGCGTACTGTTACAGTATATCTACATATACTATCCCCTGCTATGGCACGTACTTATTGGACATACCCTGCCACTGACGGCGGGTCATATGACATTGTTCTGTTTCACGCCGTCATGTTGCATCCCTTGTGGTGTCTGCGCTGTTTACTGTGTGGCCCACTGCTGGATGCACATCTTCTACAAGCATTAGTACGATCAGCGAGACATCACTACATAAATACCATTCCCCACTTTATGCATGGCGGACACTTTTAATTACTGTAAACCAGGCTATGCATACACTGACATTACGTAATACAGAACATACTATACATACAGTTAGTGTTCTACATACCTTGATATCGTTCTGGTGTTTCATCTCTATCTCGCTCTTCTGTATCACTCTTTCAACTGTTATACAGTATGAGCATACAGTTTGCATATCTGGCAAGTCATCCTTATATACGTCTATACCTGCAACATGTGGTTTACTGCCGCCAATTGGTGGTCCGGTGTGACTAATTACGTGCACTTCAGCTGTGCAGCTACTCCATTCACCAATTACACGGCAGCAGTGGGGTATAATTGAATTCTCCACTTGGATGTTGGTCATTTGCCCTGCCTTCAGGGAGACGGCCTGTATTGTGTTCTGTTGTGTGTAATTGCAACTGCTATGTGTAGAGCCAAGTCTATTTTGGGGTCATGTCCCCGTGGACTGCGTGTGACGGCCTGAGTATGTGGTTCTATCTGTGACTGTACCTGTCATCCCACCCGTCTGATAAAGGACTATTGCAAACACCTGTAACATCACCCTTTGTTACGTTATATGACGGATACAATTTTGCATGGCGCCTTTAAATGTGTCTCTCACAAGGTATGTCAATGGTTCAGCAGATGTAATTGACTAACTAGATTTTTGGGCTGTAGTTACGGTCTGTATTGCTATTGTTTCCAGTGTGGGGGATGTAGGCAGGTGTACGTAAGCATATACGGTTTTGTGAGGCTTGCATTTCTACGTAGTCCACATATATGTGGGTGGGCCCCTTCCCTAATTACAGTGCTATCACTTAATAGACTTCTGTTACGGGAATTTACTTTGGGCCATTGTTAATTAGTTTCTATATGGTATGCAGGTGCGGTTGATACTTCCATACCTCCGGATGTATGGCGATATGTGCAGGGATATTTGTAAATGAACGCTATCCCGTGTATGTCTGTCCCAGATATTTGCAGTCATTGCAGTGGTGTTGGTGTCAGACCCTCTGTCAAATGGCTTGCAACCTTTTCATGTGGCCATAGTTGGACACTTGCGGGTCACACAGTGGTGTTTACAGGCTGACATATGGCCACGGTCAGTACACAGGATAGCACATACTTTTATCCCCATTACATAGCAATTGTTCTTGGTCCTTCACTACTTATCGGTTTGCATGTAACATTTCCGTTTCTTACATACAGGCATGAGTATTTCCTGCAACTATTGCATATTATGTGGGACATATTAATGTCCTAAACTCTCGAACAGTTGCCCTTTGTAATTTTTCATGTCAGGACACACCTGCCCAGGGGGGCTGTCCCTCCCAATGTGGGACAGGTGTTTACCGCATGCCTATGGCTACCTATACCCGCACCTACCGTAATCATCTACCTCCGAGTTGCCACCTACAGACACACTATGTGGACACACACACACACTTTAGTCACATAGGAACACACATGATACCCTCAACACACACATACACAGGCTACATCACTCACAACCACAGTTGTACACGGTACCTACGTGGACCGCACCGCCGCCAGCGGTGACTACATGCCCTTACTATCGTCATATTGCTTGCGGTTCTTCTGTTCTAGTACTGTGTTCTTTCTGTCTTTCAGCATCCTGGTTACGATGGCCGGTGTGTGACACGTTCCATAGTTGGGGGTATCCTGTTTATTTGTACCTCAAAGGTGTTTAGAATGTCGTCGACCTATCTATATATTTGCAGATGCCAGTGACCCCTTGTATATCGACATATATCACACTATCGCCCTTTCTATCTGTATTATATATGTGTAGATATATATATATATATATATATATATATATATATAGATATATATATATATATATATATATATATATATATATATATATATATATATATATATATATATATATATGCATATAGATACATACATATCTCGGACAGGGTGGTGACAGGCACACTCACTACTGTGTTTGTCAGTGTATACTGTGTTTCCTGGACTCCACGTTTGTGTCTGTACCTGTCACATTACACACCTGCCATGAGTTAGATTACCTCCCATCCCACTTTGCGAGGGGACAGTCCCTCTTTGTGCAGTTGTGTCCTGCGAAATATTTGTGAACATAGCAAATGTCCTGCGACTTTGGGACAAACATATTCCCTATAGTTTACATCATAGTTGGATAACACACTTATTCTGTATCTGGCCCACCTACATGTTACAGGACATGGAACACGTACCTGCGGCCATTACTAGACTAAGCTTTTTATCTATGCAAAACACTGACATTCTGGTTTTCGTCCTGGCCGGATGTGTGTCATCCTGCAGACATCTGGCATATGTCCCACATTGGTCATTTGAACTGTGGCAACCCTACTGTAAGTACATCTTGCCTAGCAATAGTGTTGGGTGATTGTGTACATGACTGCCTGTTCCACTCCTGGCAGTGGTCATTTTACCCTTCAGAGCAGGCGCTATTTGTTCAGGGGTGACTAATGCTGGTGTCACCTGTTCTGTACATCAATGACCATGATCTGCGCAGTGGTCGGTGATGCTTAGCCCTGTTTCGCGCATATCCGTATAGTCATATTTAAACATCGCTTATCAGCTGTGGGCGCTTATTCCGCTAGCGTGCTACACATATTCTAATGACCTGCATCCAGAATGCATTACCCATGCCGTCGGGATTACGTTACATCCCTTGCGGGACGTGGGACCGGGAACATGCACGACAGTCACTGCATGTACCACTTGGACATCTGGGGGTTGTACACAAATTATGTCAATTTGTATGTGCAGTACACTACAGCAGTTACTCCACAGTACACTCACATGGATGACTCCGTTAGTTTACAACTTGATGGGTCCAGTTAATGGTATGTCCATGTGATGTTTACTGGCTGTACTCTGGCACTGGGTATGTATATCACAATTAGCTACACCCGATAATTTGCTACACCTTCATATGACCGTGGATGCAGCATGCTGGGGTGACAAATGCCTGTCATGGGTACATCCCCTGCCTTGACACAACACCCATGATTATATTTTGTGGAGCCCTTCAGTAACGCGGTAGGTAATCCGTGATGACTGTGTGTAGGACAGTGCTTACACACATGTGCTCCCATGATTGCCTCTGCTCCAGTACGCAACAGTTGCTTACTCGATGTTGTGGCGACGGGAGTCACTGTTTGCCCCGTTTGGTGTTTTGCCTCTGACAATCGGGTGTGTACCTACTGATGTACCTGGGAACCTATACACACAGCACCGACAGATGCTGATGGGCGCATCTACTGTTCAGGTGTTGACATTTCCGTGTTCCCATGGCTGTTGCGTGTACAATGTTTGAGGGCTGCCTATGTAGGATTCCACAGTGGGCCACCTATACATCACAATTTACAGGTAGTCGTGTTTGTGTGCTATCCATGTTACTGTGTGTGCAGGTGGGGAGGGGTGTTAGTCCATGGGAGCCTACACTGTCAAGGTATGTGCTATACGTTCCCTCTTTGCCAAGGCATAGGCATATTGGGCATGCCTCCATCTGCCTACTGGGGCTGGCACAGTGTGTCCATGGTCTGGATCCCTCTGTGCCTGTGTTGGCCTTGGCACTTGAGGTGGGCTGTGAGGCCCTCCCCCATTTTGACCCTGCTGCAGCTGTTTCTGCAGGATCATATTATGTAGCATGGCACATACTATGAAGATGTGGGCACATGTGCCTGGAGAGTACTGCAAGGCTCCACCAGATGTGTCCAAGCACCGGAACCATGATTTCAGCATCCCGAACACATGCTCTATGATGATTCTGGTTTGTGCGTGTGCCTCATTATGGAGTTCTTGCATTGGTGTGTGTGCATTTCTGATGGGGGTCATCATCCACGGCTCCAGTACATAGCCAGCATCCCCCACAAGGTGACCTTGTGGGATGTCCCCCCTGACAAATACCTGATACAGCTGTGAGGCATGCCAGATATGGGAGTCATGGTAGCTTCCAGGGCTGCCAGCACACACATCCATGATAATGCCCTGGGAATTGCACATGACCTGGTAATTGATGGAGTGGAATCCCTTGCAGTTTATGTAGTGCCTACCATACTCATCGGGTGGTGACTTGATTTGTATGTGTGTGCAGTCTATCGCACCCAGTACCTCCAGGTAGTTTGCCACATGGTGGAAGTGATGCATATTGCTGGCCAACTCCTCCTGAGTTCAGGGGAAGTTTATATGCTCATTGGCATGTGGTAACATGGCATCCAGGAACTGGTGTAGTACCCTGGATGCCGATGCCTGTGAGATCCCCATTATATCTCCAGTTGGCCTTTGAAAGGTACCTGTGGCTAGTATTCATAAGCTTACACATGCCTTCGTGTCCACTGGGATGGGTTCCCCTCTGTTGTTTCTGGTTCTCAGGCGTGGCCGGCACAGCTTTACTATTTGCTGTAAGATGTCCCTGTCCACCCTGTAATGCTGTACTATCTCCAGATCATGTAGCCCCTGGTAGGTTACCCTTGGTCTAAACACTCTTCTCCTCCTCTGAGGCCTACGGTGGTTGCCGGCATCATCCTCCACAACACCGTCGGTCTGTAACACATGCTGATGAATCACAGCTATGGCAGCTCCCAACATGTACATTTTAAAAGTTCCCCATCTGTTTACACCTATGGTGCAGTGTTTGGGAATACACAGGTGTGTGTTGGGTGCTTTCACACTTTATACTGTTTTGCTGTGAACACTGATGATGTCATAGGGTGTGTATGTACGATCGTGGCTACAGGGTATCTTCTGTGTTTTATTTACGAAACCACTATTGTGCTGCCTTTGGTGTTGCATTACATTTGGATGCGATGAATTACCTCCTGCCCTTCTGTTTACATTTGTGCACGTTACACCTACCATTTTCTGGCATGCATCCAGCTGCCTGCTTTCATTTGTACTTTCCTAGACCTGGCTTATCTTGCGTAACGTGTGCTATTGCCGATCTACTGTGGGTTTGCTTTGCTCTGCTATGACAGTTCTCATCTTTGCATTCCAGGTCCTCCCAACCTTTCTTTGCAATCCTATGCCCCCCCTATCCTGTTTTGCAGGTTTCTGCATGCAGACTTGTCTACTGCCATCGATACGTGGAGTTGATTGGTGTTAATTGCATTAGTATGCCAATACCCTGCTTGACATTTCCTTCTTTTCTTCCGCTGACCTTCCTGTTTGTGCTATTGTTCATGATTAGCGTGCATCACAGTTCATCCCCGTACACATGCGCTTTCAGGCACCATGTGTGCTCTCAGCTAAACGGTTCTATACACTCCGCCCCACCCCTGTCCTGCAGCTTTGCTTAGTAATGGCCAGGCCAGATTTGCATTGCTCCAATGTGCTTACTGATGCAGTGGCACACCCCTCTGCTGATGTCATGTATCACCTTTGATACACTCCTTGGTGTTATAGCGCTGCGCCGTCAGGTACATCCTTAATCCGGCAGGACGTTTGCGATTCAGTATTACCTGCCTCATTTGCATGGCTTTGACTACTAATTCATAGTTACAGTGCTGAACACTGTCGTGGGCCCTAACACTTTGCTTGTGGTGTGCCATGCCTACCATTGCATATTATGGTGCAATCCTAATTTGTCTTTCATTGCGATTTTATGACATTTGTATATATTTCCTTTGTATTCCTGTTTGCACACACATGCCCTGCGGTTGTACTGTGCGTTACTGTGGACATGACATTAAATGTTGTTTTTAGGTGTTGTACATCTTTTTTTGTGCTATTGGCTGTGTATTTCACCATTGGCATATGTTAACTTTGTAATACATGAGTCTGGTCCGCTTCCATAACTCCAATGTTCTGTTTGGGAAAATGTCAACCATGTTTTTTGGTTTACATTTCCATGGGCTTGCACTACGCCTGCACCACTTCGTAAATCACTGTATGCCTTCATTAGCATGGTGCGACACTGCGCATGGGGTAATTTGCATACCTATGCTGAGGGCTGCATAGACCTGGCATACACCAGTAGTGCACGTGGAGTTGGTTCGTACCTGAATCGCTCGGCGGACATTTTTGCCATTGTCCCACATACGCTATGCCTGCGCCTGGTGCAGGGTTCATGAATCCGGGGGATTGTTTTACTTTTTACCAGAGTCATTGAATCACTACCTAATAGTGACTATAATGTTTGTTAAACTATCATTATGTATTACATTGTTTTATTGGTTACCAGAGTCAGTGAATCAGTTCCTAATAGTTACTATAATGTTTCTAAAGCTATCATTATGTATTGCATCATTTTACTGGTTACCAGAGTCAGTGAATCAGTACCTAATAGTGACTATAATGTTTGTAAAACTATCATTATGTATTATATTGTTTTACTGGTTACCAGAGTAAGTGAATCAATACCTAATAGTGACTATAATGTTTGTAAGACTATCATTATGTATTACATGGTTTTACTGGTTACCAGAGTCAGTGAATCAGTACCTAATAGTGACTATAATGTTTGTAAAACTATCATTATGTATTGCATTGTTTTACTGGTTACCAGAGTCAGTGAATCAGTACCTAATAGTGACTATAATGTTTGTAAAACTATCATTATGTATTACATTGTTTTACTGTTACCAGAGTCAGTGAATCAGTGTCTTTTCACTAATACAGTAGGTAGAAACTGGAATCTTCTTCCTAGTGACATAACTCTGACTACATCTTTGCCTCTTTTCAAACAGAAAATTAAACTGTACTTCCAAAACCACTGGCTCTGTTCCTGCAGTACACCTGACTAAGTTACCTTATTTATTACTCTCTTACTCCTCTATTCCTTTCCTCTCCACTCCAACTCCTGTTTCTGATCCTACCACTATTAGAACTATAAGTACTATACTTTCTCTGTAAATTTGTTGAAATTGAAAAATAGTACCTTTCTTATTTTATTATTACAAAACCTGTTACATTACTGTTGAATATCTCTCTTACAGTGTTTTAATAATGTATTGTTTTTGAGCAAATATATTTCTTATGAAATGTACTAGTAGATAGTGGAGCTTTTCTCCTCGGGCCTCTGCTGAAAATGGACTTGTTATCCAGCCAGACTAGCCCGGTCAACAAATGTAAAATAAATAAATAAAATAAAATAAATAATAGTGACTATAATGTTTGTAAGACTATCATTATGTATTACATTGTTTTACTGGTTACCAGAGTCAGTGAATCAGTACCTAATAGTGACTATAAGGCTTGTAAAACTATCATTATGTATTACATAGTTTTACTGTTACCAGAGTCAGTGAATCAGTACCTAATAGTGACTATAATGTTTGTAAAACTATCATTATGTATTACATTGTTTTACTGGTTACCAGAGTCAGTGAATCAGGACCTGATAGTGACTATAATGTTTGTAAAACTATCATTATGTATTACATTGTTTTACTGGTTACCAGAGTCAGTGAATCAGTACCTAATAGTGACTATAAAGTTTGTAAAACTACCATTATGTATTACATCGTTTTACTGGTTACCAGAGTCAGTGAATCAGTACCTAATAGTGACTATAAGGTTTGTAAAACTATCTTTATGTGTTACATTGTTTTACTGGTTACCAGAGTCAGTGAATCAGTACCTAATAGTGACTATAATGTATGTAAAACTATCATTATGTATTGCATTGTTTTACTGGTTACCAGAGTCAGTGAATCAGTACCTAATAGTGACTATAATGTTTGTAAAACTATCACTATGAATTACATTGTTTTACTGGTTACCAGAGTCAGTGAATCAGTACCTAATAGTGACTATAAGGTTCGTAAAACTACCATTATGTATTACATTGTTTTACTGGTTACCAGAGTCAGAGAATCAGTACCTAATAGTGACCATAACGGTTGTAAAACTATCATTATGTATTACATTGTTTTACTGGTTACCAGAGTCAGTGAATCAGTACCTAATAGTGACTATAATGTTTGTAAAACTATCATTATGTATTGCATTGTTTTACTGGTTACCAGAGTCAGTGAATCAGTACCTAATAGTGACTATAATGTTTGTAAAACTATCATTATGTATTACATTGTTTTACTGGTTACCAGAGTCAGTGAATCAGTACCTGATAGTGACTATAATGTTTGTAAAACTATCATTATGTATTACATAGTTTTACTAGTTACCAGAGTCAGTGAATCAGTACCTAATAGTGACTATAATGTTTGTAAAGCTATCATTATGTATTACATTGTTTTACTGGTTACCAGAGTCAGTGAATCAGTACCTAATAGTGACTATAATGTTTGTAAAACTATCATTATGTATTGCATTGTTTTACTGGTTACCAGAGTCAGTGAATCAGTACCTAATAGTGACTATAATGTTTGTGAAACTATCATTATGTATTACATAGTTTTACTGGTTACCAGAGTCAGTGAATCAGTACCTAATAGTGACTATAATGTTTGTAAAACTATCTTTATGTATTACATCGTTTTACTGGTTACCAGAGTCAGTGAATCAGTACCTAATAGTGACTATAATGTTTGTAAAACTATCATTATGTATTACATTGTTTTACTAGTTACCAGAGTCAGGGAATCAGTACCTAATAGTGACTATAATGTTTGTAAAACTATCACTATGTATTACATTGTTTTACTGGTTACCAGAGTCAGAGAATCAGTACCTAATAGTGACCATAACGGTTGTAAAACTATCATTATGTATTACATTGTTTTACTGGTTACCAGAGTCAGTGAATCAGTACCTAATAGTGACTATAAGGTTTGTAAAACTATCATTATGTATTACATAGTTTTACTGGTTACCAGAGTCAGTGAATAAGTACCTAATAGTGACTATAATGTTTGTAAAACTATCATTATGTATTACATTGTTTTACTAGTTACCAGAGTCAGTGAGTTTGTAAAACTATCATTATGTATTACATAGTTTTACTGGTTACCAGAGTCAGTGAATCAGTACCTATAAGTGACTATAATGTTTGTAAAACTATCATTATGTATTGCATTGTTTTACTGGTTACCAGAGTCAGTGAATCAGTACCTAATAGTGACTATAATGTTTCTAAAGCTATCATTATGTATTACATGGTTTTTCTGGTTACCAGAGTAAGTGAATCAGTACTCATAGTACGCAGATGTACTTTGTTTATTAAAATTATGTTACTTGCAGTTGTTTTTTATCTCAAACCATTATTTTTGAGTGGAAGGATGTAAGATAATGGCAGTAGTTTAATCCTGTATCAATGTTTTCTTCTTATCAGGTGCACTGTCACTAAACATTGTATAAATGTAATAACGTTTGTAGGAAAAGGAAAAGGTGAGTTATTATTAGTTTTTAATGCAATTATTCTTTTTATACTATAGTTGATACAGGAGATAAACAAAAGTTGATTGCATACTTTGAAAGTGATGTGCAAACTAAGGAAAAGAGAACATAAAAAAAAAAAAAAGTCCCAACTCAAGGACCAATCAAAGAGATGACAGGAAGTAGAGAAAAGCATTTGCATGAATTAAAGAAAAACAAATCGAACAAAATTAAAATAAGGAAGCATGAGCAAGCTCCATATCGAATCAGAAACAAGAAAAAAGCTGGACTTCTACAGACTTTAGTGAAGGGAGAAGGTGAAGGGAAGAGGACTACACTCTAGAGGGTAATGCAGGAGCCAGAGAGTGCACTGTATAAAATTGTTTATATTGTACTTGAAACGGCAACATATATAGGTATGGGAATCCACATTTATGCTTCTGTATGGCTAAGCATTTTATTTACAGATTTCAAGCAGTGAGCACATAGGAAAGTAGGAAAGTCATTTATATGTGCAAACACATTTTTATTTTGTTTAATAAACATGTTAAGAAGTGCAAACAGTAGAGCATGAAGGTGCTGGGCAAGAATGTTGGTGAGGTAACCTTGACTAACAATAGAGAAAAAAGGAATTGGGATATGGAGGATAAATGTATCCTTTCAAGGCTGGGCTATGAAGAGCAGAAGAAGAAGAAATTCAAACAGAAAAATAATACCATGAAGGAGAAGCAGACGACAAGTGAGATGCAGATCAGAATAAACTATGTCAAGGCATACAGAGGGCATATGAAGAAATGGCCAACAATAACAATGAATGGTTAAAAAGAAAAAACAGGAACTTCGGAAAAATACAGAAAGGGAATAGGAGGAATTGTTACAATATTAAGAGCGGAAAAAGAGGAGTGAGAGAATCAAACAACAGGAGAGGAAGAAAGACACCAATAACCTGGAAAAGCTGGATAAGGAGAGAAAGATGATGTATGATGGCTGAAAGATCTGAGAAAGCAAAGCTAGAGTAATCAGGTTATAAAGGCAATGAGAAGTAAAGGAAGAAGTGAGCAGGGCTAGCACGTTCCGAGATGGACATTGTGGGACAAAAATATGTGGCTGTGATGAGCTTGTTATACATCAGTCAGGAAATGAATCAGGAGCAATGTTATGGACAAAGAATTGATGCTGAATGGTCAGTTGTAATGGAAAATATATAAAACTACCATTGGTACAATGCGTGTTAGTGCAGATGGGATAACTTGTACTTTAGGAGAGACCAAATATTACAAGCTTCATTTTAAACCTGGGGTGGAAAAGGCATCCAAAGGAGTTGCCATTCCAATTCTTTCATTTCAAGAAGAAGGGATTGAGGACCCTAAGTCCAACCTTAACAGTGTCAATCCCCATAAAATAGAAATTGTGTCAACATTATTTTATAGTGTTTGGCAAGGCGTTTTAAGCTCTTTTTGTTCTTAATAGCATAATTATGTTGGCAAACGGTCCCGTAATCTACGGTCCATTTTACCAAGATAAAATGCCTGACAACAGTCACACAAAGCAACATAAATCACTGATTTTTGTTAGGCAGTTGATTTTATTGTGACAAAATACTTCTTGCCTCTAATGGTGAATGAACCTCCCACTTTGATAAGGCTACACAAATTACAAGAGCCACAAATAAATGTGAATTTGTCCTAGATGGGGTAGTGGGGTATCCGTAGTTTGTAACAGTTCTTTTAAGTTACTACCTCTCCTAAAAACGAAAGAAGGGTGTGAGCCCAAAATGTTGGATAAAGGGGCACTGTTTTGGATGAAGTGCCAATTTTTCTTAACAATGGTACAAATATCATTGGTGTGCTTATTATAAGTAATAATAAACCTGGTCTTGTAATCGCATTTAGGCACATGGTGCATTACAAGAGTGTCTACCATATTGTGTTGAGGGAGGGTTTGTTCAAAAACAGGGGAAGTATCAGACAAGCAGTCGTGAATAAGCGATGATAATCCACTGTTGATGTAAGAATAGGTTTGTAAAACCCATTATTTCTTTAAATTTTACTTCTTCCACAAGGTTTTCTAATAAAATCAATAGGGTAGCCCTATTAGAAAACATATCCTTCAGATTAGTACACTCCAAGTCAAAGCCACATTTGTACTACACATACGGGCAGCTCTAACCAGTGCCCTTTAATTATTGATTTCTTTTGTTTCCAGGGATGGCAACTGGAAAAATGCAGGAAGCTATTACAATGCGTTAAACTTCCCGAAAATTGTAGACAAAAGGCTTTATTATCAAGGTCTTTCATTAATTTGACATCGAGATAGTCAATTTCGTTAGGTGAAAATTTATGCGTGAATTTTAAAAATGTAGAGGAGGTGTTCATATAATCAACCAAATCAGAACAAGTATCTTCCCCACCTAATATGAGTAAGAATGCATCATCCAAAAACCGTGTGTAAAACTTAATGGTGTTTTTAAATCTAGGGTTATTTAATGAAAGAATTCTCCCAATAAGCTACAACAAGGTTTGACACACTACCACCACAGGGAACATGGCGATACCTCTTTCTGTATGTAGTGGCAATTGTTAAAGATGAAAAAGTTGGAAGACAAAATAATGTCTAACAACAGTGTGACTACATCAATTTCATCTTTAGGAGCATTTAAGCTTAGAAGCATCAATTCTACCCATTCGACCGCTTCTTGATGTGGGATAGAGGTGTAAAGATCAACCACATCAATAGTTAAAAAATTAAGGGCTGGGTCGAATGGGATATCGTTGATGGACTTCAAAAAAGACCAGGAGTCTTTACAGATTTGAGGATCAAGCCAAGGTATTTTGAAATAATAGAATCAACTACTCTTGCACAATGGGTGATAGAGCATCTCCGTCTACTAGGGCTGCATTGGTGGATCACTTAAGTTTTTGTGGATTTTGGGGATCCCAAACATAACTGGGACCCTTGGAAAGGAAATATTGATGAAGTTGAAAGTATCAATATCGATTCTTCCTTCAATAAACAAATCCCTAAAGTATCCTTTGATCTTATTATACTGCCCTGACATCTCATTCAGAGAAGACACCTCGTAGGCGGGAGACTTTAGGACAAGTAACATCCTTTCTATGTAGTCTTCCTTATCTAGGACGACTAAACCCCCACCCTTATCAGGTTTAATAACCCTGATAGGGAGCTTACACATGTCTTTTAAAGCTGACATCTGGTTAGGTGAGGTATTACTCTGATGGTCAAACCATCTGATCTTTTCGAATAGTTGTCTTAAATCCAATTCACATACATTCTCAAAAATGTTCAAAGTGGGATGCAAAAGGGGATTAAAGACGCTAAGTAATTTGAATGAAGGCCTTTCACCTGATGTTTCACCATTAAATAAGACTTTAAGATTTAAAGTACGGACAAAACATTTGAAATCAATCAATAATTTTGATAGGTTCAGTTTTTGATCCGGTACAAATGTAAGTCCGAAAGCCAACAAGTCAATCAAGTCGTTTTCAATGACAACTTGGGAAAAGTTGTAAACTTTAAAGTCTCCCTTAGTATTAGTCAAAATAATAGGTTTCAAAGAAGAGCCGAAGTTTTCACCAGAAGGAGTATGTACAGTCTCTATTTGTAATTGTTCTTGTTCCGTTGTCTTTGATAATTCCTGCGCCCTAAAAAAGGCTTCCCTTGGCCTTTATAATTAGGGCGGTTGCCTTGATTGTCGTAATTCGACTTAATTCTGCTACTCCTCCTCGGTCCTTGTGAGGAAGGGCCTTCATCCCCATCATTGGTTTCATATTCACCTTCTACCAAACCCACATCACTAGCCATTTCACCTCCATTATTAGCACTTTTGCTGTGTACACCAGAAGGTTTATTTGTGTTAATGATGTTTTTTTGAAGGTTAGGGTACACAGTACCATTAGCATAAGCTTGCCTGTCTCTTGTAAGTTTTTTTGTTTTATTCGATTTAAGTTTAACCAGTAGTGCATTCAATACTCTGAAATATGCGATCATAGTCATATTTATAGCGTATAAAGTTTAAATCAGTTTTAATTTTATCATCAAGCTCGCTTGTCTCCACCAAAAGGGTCGTAATAAGATTTAAGACAACTATTCGAAAAGATCAGATGGTTTGACCATCAGAGTAATACCTCACCTAACCAGATGTCAGCTTTAAAAGACATGTGTAAGCTCCCTATCAGGGTTATTAAACCTGATAAGGGTGGGGGTTTAGTCGATCTAGATAAGGAAGACTACATAGAAAGGATGTTACTTGTCCTAAAGTCTCCCGCCTACGAGGTGTCTTCTCTGAATGAGATGTCAGGGCAGTATAATAAGATCAAAGGATACTTTAGGGATTTGTTTATTGAAGGAAGAATCGATATTGATACTTTCAACTTCATCAATATTTCCTTTCCAAGGGTCCCAGTTATGTTTGGGATCCCCAAAATCCACAAAAACTTAAGTGATCCACCAATGCGAGCCCTAGTAGATGGGAGATGCTCTATCACCCACCCTTGTGCAAGAGTAGTTGATTCTATTATTTCAAAATACCTTGGCTTGATCCCTCAAATCTGTAAAGACTCCTGGTCTTTTTTGAAGTCCATCAACGATATCCCATTCGACCCAGCCCTTAATTTTTTAACTATTGATGTGGTTGATCTTTACACCTCTATCCCACATCAAGAAGCGGTCGAATGGGTAGAATTGATGCTTTTAAGCTTAAATGCTCCTAAAGATGAAATTGATGTAGTCACACTGTTGTTAGACATTATTTTGTCTTCCAACTTTTTCATCTTTAACAGTTGCCACTACATACAGAAAAGAGGTATCGCCATGAGTTCCCCCTGTGGTGGTAGTGTGTCAAACCTTGTTGTAGCTTATTGGGAGAATTCCTTTCTATTAAATAACCCTAGGTTTAAAAACACCATTAAGTTTTACACACGGTTTTTGGATGATGCATTCTTACTCATATTAGGTGGGGAAGATACTTGTTCTGATTTGGTTGATTATATGAACACCTCCTCTACATTTTTAAAATTCACGCATAAATTTTCACCTAACGAAATTGACTATCTCGATGTCAAATTAATGAAAGACCTTGATAATAAAGCCTTTTTGTCTACAATTTTCAGGAAGCGAACGTACTGTAATAGCTTCCTGCATTTTTCCAGTTGCCATCCCTGGAAACAAAAGAAATCAATAATTAAAGGGCAATTGGTTAGAGCTGCCCGTATGTGTAGTACAAATGTGGCTTTTGACTTGGAGTGTACTAATCTGAAGGATATGTTTTCTAATAGGGGCTACCCTATTGATTTATTAGAAAACCTTGTGGAAGAAGTAAAATTTAAAAGAAATAATGGGTTTTACAAACCTATTCTTGCGATCAACAAAATGATTACTGTCGTTATTCACGACTGCTTGTCTGATACTTCCCCTGTTTTTGAACAAACCCTCCCAAAAAACACAATATGGTAGACACTCTTGTAATGCACCATGTGCCTAAATGCGATTACAAGACCAGGTTTATTATTACTTATAATAAGCATGCCAATGATATTTGTACCATTGTTAAGAAAAATTGGCACTTCATCCAAAACAGTGCCCCTTTATCCAACATTTTGGGCTCACACCCTTCTTTCGTTTTTAGGAGAGGTAGTAACTTAAAAGAACTGTTACAAACTACGGATACCCCACTACCTCTATCTAGACAAATTGGGTCATTTATTTGTGGCTCTTGTAATTTGTGTAGCCTTATCAAAGTGGGAGGTTCATTCACCATTAGAGGCAAGAAGTATTTTGTCAAGCACAAAATCAACTGTTTAACAAAATCAGTGATTTATGTTGCTTTGTGTGACTGTTGTCAGGCATTTTATGTTGGTAAAACGGACCGTAGATTACGGGACCATGTTTACCAACATAATTATGCTATTAAGAACAAAAAGAGTGAAAACGCTCTTGCCAAACACACTATAAATAATGTTGGACACAATTTCTATTTTATGGGGATTGACACTGTTAAGGTTGGACTTAGGGGGGTCCTCAATCCCTTCTTCTTGAAATGAAAGAATTGGAATGGCAACTCCTTTTGGATGCCTTTTCCACCCCAGGTTTAAATGAAGCTTGTAATATTTCTGTCTTCCTAAAGTACAAAAGTTATTTGCGGTAGCATTGTTTGCTTGTATTTACATGTGGTGGGTCATACCCACCTCTTAATATTGTAGAAAATAGTATGGCTTCAAAAGTAGCTTTAGTACATCTTACTTATTATAGCATTGTTATTGTGGTGTGTTAATTATAATATTTTAAATATTGTTTGAATGTAAATAGGTATACCTATATGTTGAAGTTAGTCTTGATTTTAAATCATGATTATTCAATTTATTAATATAAATGGTTGTTTTAAAATATTAACTACTTTTTTGGTAGTTAAGGAAATGACATCATAGGATGTGGTTTTGTTTTAAATTGAGCCATTTTGGCGCTTTTTACTTGTCTGATGAAGCTTCTACCTCTGTAGAAGCGAAAACGGAAATTTATTAAAGTACGTTTACGCTGATCTTTGTATTTCTGGTGTTCCTATACTCGTAACCTGTGTATACAAGTGGTTCGTTTTGTTTTTGTTCTTCACTCAGTTTCTTATATACAGGCATGAGTATTTCCTGCAACTATTGCATATTATGTGGGACATACTAATGTCCTAAACTCTCGGACAGTTGCCCTTTGTAATGTTTCATGTCAGGACACACCTGCCCAGGGGAGCTGTCCCTCCCAATGTGGGACAGGTGTTTACCACATGCCTATGGCTACCTATACCCGCACCTACCGTAATCATCTACCTCCGAGTTGCCACCTACAGACACACTATGTGGATACACACACACACTTTAGTCACATAGGAACACACATGGTACCCTCAACACACACATACACAGACTACATCACTCACAACAACAGTTGTACACGGTACCTAAGTGGACCGCACCGCCACCAGCGGTGACTACATGTCCTTATTATCATCATATTGCTTGTGGTTCTACTGTTCCAGTACTGTGTTCTTTCTGTCTTTCAGCCTCCTGGTTATGCGTGTCAGTGTGTGACATGTTCCATAGTTGGAGGTATCCTGTTTATTTGTACCTCAAAGGTGTTTAGAATGTCGTCGATCTATCTATATATTTGCAGATGCCAGTGACCCCTTGTATATCGACATATATCACACTATCACCCTTTCTATCTGTATTATATATGTGTATATATATATATATATATATATATATATATATATATATATATATATATATATATATATATGTGTGTGTGTATATATATATATATATATATATATATATATATATATATATATATATATATATATAGATATATATATATATACATACATATCTCGGACAGGGGTGGTGACAGGCACACTATGCCTTTCATTGTGTGTTTGTCAGTGTATACTGTGTTTCCTGGACTCCGCACGTTTGTGTCTGTACCTGTCACATTACACACCTGCAATAGGTTAAGATTACCTCCCATCCCACTTTGCAATGGGACAGTCCCTCTTTGTGCAGTTGTGTCCTGCGAAATATTTATGAACATAGCAAATGTCCTGCGACTTTGGGACAAACATATTCCCTATAGTTTATGTCATAGTTGGATAACACACTTATTCTGTATCTGGCCCACCTACATGTTACAGGACATGGAACACGTACCTGCGACCATTACTAGACTAAGCTTTTTATCTATGCAAAACATTGACATTCTGGTTTTCGTCCTGGCTGGATGTGTGTCATCCTGCAGACATCTGGCATATGTCCCACATTGGTCATTTGAACTGTGGCAACCCCACTGTAAGTACATCTTGCCTAGCAATAGTGTTGGGTGATTGCGTACATGACTGCCTGTTCCACTCCTGGCAGTGGTCATTTTACCCTTCAGAGCAGGCGCTATTTGTTCAGGGGTGACTAATGCTGGTGTCACCTGTTCTGTACATCAATGACCATGATCTGCACAGTGGTCGGTGACGCTTAGCCCTGTTTTGCGCATATCCGTATAGTCGTATTTAAACATCGCTTACCAGCTGTGGGTAACGCTTATTCCCGCTAACGTGTGCTACACATATTCTAATGACCTGCATCTGGAATGCATTACCCGTGCCGTCGGGATTACGTTACATCCCTTGCAGGACGTGGGACCGGGAACATGCACGACAGTCACTGCATGTACCACTTGGACATCTGGGGGTTGTACACGAATTATGTCAATTTGTATGTGCAGTACACTACAGCAGTTACTCCACACTACACTCACATGAATGACTCCGTTAGTTTACAACTTGATGGGTCCAGTTAATGGTAAGTCCATGTGATGTTTACTGGCTGTACTCTGGCACTGGGTATGTATATCACAATTAGCTACACCCGATAATTTGCTACACCTTCATACGACCGTGGATGCAGCATGCTGGGGTGACAAATGCCTGTCATGGGTACATCCCCTGCCTTGACACAACATCCATGATTATATTTTGTGGAGCCCCTCAGTAACGCGGCGGGTAATCCGTGATGACTGTGTGTAGGACAGTGCTTACACACATGTGCTCCCGCGATTGCCTCTGCTCCAGTACGCGACAGTTGCTTACTCGATGTTGTGGCGACGGGAGTAACTGTTTGCCACGTTTGGTGTTTTGCCTCTCACAATTGGGCGTGTACCTACTGATGTACCTGGGAACCTATACACACAGCACCGACAGATGCTGATGGGTGCATCTACTGTTCAGGTGTTGACATTTCTGTGTTCCCATGGCTGTTGCGTGTACAATGTTTGAGGGCTGCCTATGTAGGATTCCACAGTGGGCTACCTATATATCACAATTTACAGGTAGTCGTGTTTGTGCGCCATCCATGTTACTGTGTGTGCAGGTGGGGAGGGGTGTTAGTCCGTGGGAGCCTACACTGTCAAGGTATGTGCTATACGTTCCCTCTTTGCCAAGGCATAGGCATATTGGGCATGCCTCTGTCTGCCTACTGGAGCTGGCACAGTGTGTCCATGGTCTGGATCCCTCTGTGCCTGTGTTGGCCTTGGCACTTACGGTGGGCTGTGAGGCCCTCCCCCATTTTGACCCTGCTGCAGCTGTTTCTGCAGGATCATATTATGTAGCATGGCACATACTATGAAGATGTGGGCACATGTGCCTGGAGAGTACTGCAAGGCTCCACCAGATGTGTCCAAGCACCGGAACCGTGATTTCAGCATCCCGAACACATGCTCTATGATGATTCTGGTTTGTGCATGTGCCTCATTATGGAGTTCTTGCATTGGTGTGTGTGCATTTCTGATGGGGGTCATCATCCATGGCTCCAGTACATAGCCAGCATCCCCCACAAGGTGACCTTGTGGAATGTCCCCCCTGACAAATACCTGATACAGCTGTGAGGCATGCCAGATATGGGAGTCGTGGTAGCTTCCACGGCTGCCAGCACACACATCCATGATAATGCCCTGGGCATTGCACATGACCTGGTAATTGATGGAGTGGAATCCCTTGCGGTTTATGTAGTGCCTACCATACTCATCGGGTGGTGACTTGATTTGTATGTGTGTGCAGTCTATTGCACCCAGTACCTCCAGGTAGTTTGCCACATGGTGGAAGTGATGCATATTGCTGGCCAACTCCTCCTGAGTTCAGGGGAAGTTTATATGCTCATTGGCATGTGGTAACATGGCATCCAGGAACTGGTGTAGTACCCTGGATGCCGATGCCTGTGAGATCCCCATTATATCTCCAGTTGGCCTTTGAAAGGTACCTGTGGCTAGTATTCATAAGCTTACACATACCTTCGTGTCCACTGGGATGGGTTCCCCTCTGTTGTTTCTGGTTCTCAGGCGTGGCCGGCACAGCTCTACTATTTGCTGTAAGATGTCCCTGTCCACCCTGTAACGCTGTACTATCTCCAGATCATGTATCCCCTGGTAGGTTACCCTTGGTCTAAACACTCTTCTCCTCCTCTGAGGCCTACGGTGGTTGTCGGCATCATCCTCCACAACACCGTCGGTCTGTAACACATGCTGATGAATCACAGCTATGGCAGCTCCCAACATGTACATTTTAAAAGTTCCCCATCTGTTTACACTTATGGTGCAGTGTTTGGGAATACACAGGTGTGTGTTGGGTGCTTTCACACTTTATACTGTTTTGCTGTGAACACTGATGATGTCATAGGGTGTGTATGTATGATCGTGGCTACAGGGTATCTTCTGTGTTTTATTTATGAAACCACTATTGTGCTGCCTTTGGTGTTGCATTACATTTGGATGTGGTGAATTACCTCCTGCCCTTCTGTTTACATTTGTGCACGTTACACCTATCTTTTTCTGGCATGCATCCAGCTGCCTGCTTTCATTTGTACTTTCCTAGACCTGGCTTATCTTGCGTAATGTGTGCTATTGCCGATCTACTGTGGGTTTGCTTTGCTCTGCTATGACAGTTCTCATATCTTTGCATTCCAGGTCCCCCCCACCTTTCTTTGCAATCCTATGCCTCCCCTATCCTGTTTTGCAGGTTTCTGCATGCAGACTTGTCTACTGCCATCGATTGGCTGCCGTGAGTTGATTGGTGTTAATTGCACATTAGTACGCCAATTACCCTGCTTCGGCATTTCCTTCTTTTCTTCCCCTGACCTTCCTGCTTGTGCTATTGTTCGTGGCGCGTGCATCCACTTACCGGGTTTCGGGCATGAGTTCATCCCCGTACACATGCGCTTTCAGGCACCATGTGTGCTCTCAGCTAAACGGTTATATACACTCCGCCCCAACCCTGTCCTGCAGCTTTGCTTAGCAATGGCCAGGCCAGATTTGCATTGCTGCAATGTGCTTACTGATGCAGTGGCACACCCCTCTGCTGATGTCATGTATCACCTTTGATACACTCCTCGGTGTTATAGCGCTGTACCATCAGGTACATCCTTAATAAGGCGGGCGTTTGCGATTCAGTATTACCTGCCTCATTTGCATGGCATTGACTACTAATTCATAGTTACAGTGCCGAACACTGTCGCGGGCCCCTGGCAACACTTGCGCCTTGCTTGTGGTGTGCCATGCCTATCATTGCATATTATGGTGCAATCCTAATTTGTCTTTCATTGCGATTTTATGACATTTGTATATATTTCCTTTGTATTCCTGTTTGCACACACATGCCCTGCGGTTGTACTGTGCGTTACTGTAGGCATGACATTAAATGTTGTTTTTTAGGTGTTGTACATAATTTTTTGTGCTATTGGCTGTTTATTTCACCATTGGCATATGTTAACTTTGTAATACATGAGTCTGGTCCGCTTCCATAACTCCAATGTTCTGTTTGGGAAAATGTAAACCATGTTTTTTGGTTTACATTTTCATGGGCTTGCACTATGTCTGCACCACTTCGTAAATCACTGTATGCCTTTATTAGTATGGTGCGACACTGCGCATGGGGTGATGTGCATACCTATGCCGAGGGCTGCATAGATCTGGCATATGCCAGTAGTGCACGTGGAGTTGGTTCGTACCTGAATCGGTCGGCGGACATTTTTGGAGTTGTCCCGCATACGCTATGCCTGCGCCTGGTGCAGGGTTCATGAATCCGGGGGATTGTTTTACTTTTTACCAGAGTCAGTGAATCACGACCTAATATTGACTATAATGTTTGTTAAACTATAATTATGTATTACATTGTTTTATTGGTTACCAGAGTCAGTGAATCAGTTCCTAATAGTTACTATAATGTTTCTAAAGCTATCATTATGTATTGCATCATTTTCCTGGTTACCGGAGTCAGTGAATCAGTACCTAATAGTGACTATAATGTTTGTAAAACTATCATTATGTAATACATTGTTTCACTGGTTACCAGAGTCAGTGAATAAGTACCTAATAGTGACTATAAGGTTTGTAAAGCTATCATTATGTATTCCATTGTTTTACTGGTTACCAGAGTCAGTGAATCAGTACCTAATAGTGACTATAATGTTTGTAAAACTATCATTATGTATTACATTGTTTTACTGGTTACCAAGAGTCAGTGAATCAGTACCTAATAGTGACTATAATGTTTGTAAAACTATCATTATGTATTACATCGTTTTACTGGTTACCAGAGTCAGTGAATCAGTACCTAATAGTGACTATAATGTTTGTAAAACTATCATTATGTATTGCATTGTTTCACTGGTTACCAGAGTCAGTGAATAAGTACCTAATAGTGACTATAAGGTTTGTAAAGCTATCATTATGTATTCCATTGTTTTACTGGTTACCAGAGTCAGAGAATCAGTACCTAATAGTGACCATAAAGTTTGTAAAACTATCATTATGTATTACATCGTTTTACTGGTTACCAGATTCAGTGAATCAGTACCTGATAGTGACTATAAGGTTTCTAAAACTATCATTATGTATTACATTGTTTTACTGGTTACCAGAGTCAGTGAATCAGTACCTAATAGTGACTATAATGTTTGTAAAACTATCATTATGTATTGCATTGTTTTACTGGTTACCAGAGTCAGTGAATCAATACCTAATAGTGACTATAATGTTGTGAAACTATCATTATGTATTACATCGTTTTACTGGTTACCAGAGTCAGTGAATCAGTACCTAATAGTGACTATAATGTTGTAAAACTATCATTATGCACTACATTGTTTTACTGGTTACCAGAGTCAGTGAATCAGTACCTAATAGTGACTATAATGTTTGTAAAACTATCATTATGTAATACATTGTTTCACTGGTTACCAGAGTCAGTGAATAAGTACCTAATAGTGAGTATATGTTTGTAAAACTATCGTTATGTATTCCATCGTTTTACTGGTTACCAGAGTCAGTGAATCAGTACCTAATAGTGACTATAATGTTTGTAAAACTATCATTATGTATTGCATTGTTTTACTGGTTACCAGAGTCAGTGAATCAGTACCTAATAGTGACTATAATGTTTGTAAAACTATCATTATGTAATACCTTGTTTCACTGGTTACCAGAGTCAGAGAATCAGTACCTAATAGTGACCATAACGGTTGTAAAACTATCATTATGTATTATAGTGCAGAGTCAGTAAATCAGTACCTAATAGTGACTATAATGTTGTAAAACTATCCTTATGTAGTACATTGTTTTACTGGTTACCAGAGTCAGTGAATCAGTACCTAATAGTGACTATAAGGTTCGTAAAACTATCATTATGTATTCCATTGTTTTATTGGTTACCAGACTCAGTGAATCAGTACCTAATAGTGACTATAAGGTTCGTAAAACTATTATTATGTAATTATGTATTATATTGTTTTACTGGTTACCAGAGTCAGTGAATCAGTACCTAAAAGTGACTATAATGTTTGTAAAACTATCATTATGTATTGCATTGTTTCACTGGTTACCAGAGTCAGTGAATCAGTACCTAATAGTGACTATAATGTTTGTAAAACTATCATTATGTATTACATTGTTTTACTGGTTACCAGAGTCAGGGAATCTGGACCTAATAGTTACTACAATGTTGTAAAACTATCATTATGTATTGCATCATTTTACTGGTTACCAGAGTCAGTGAATTAGTACCTAATAGTGAGTATAATGTTTGTAAAACTATCATTATGTATTATATTGTTTTACTGGTTACCAGAGTCAGTGAATCAGTACCTAATAGTGACTATAAGGTTTGTAAAACTATCATTATGTATTACATTGATTTACTGGTTACCAGAGTCAATGAATAAGTACCTAATAGTGACTATAAGGTTCGTAAAACTATCATTATGTAGTACATCATTTTACTGGTTACCAGAGTCAATGAATAAGTACCTAATAGTGACTATAATGTTGTAAAACTCTCATTATGTAGTACATTGTTTTACTGGTTACCAGAGTCAGGGAATCTGGACCTAATAGTTACTACAATGTTGTAAAACTATCATTATGTATTGCATCATTTTACTGGTTACCAGAGTCAGTGAATCAGTACCTGATAGTGACGATAACGTTTGTAAAGCTATCATTATGTATTACATCATTTTACTGGTTACCAGAGTCAGTGAATCAGTACCTAATAGTGACTATAAGGTTTGTAAAACTATCATTATGTATTCCATTGTTTTACTGGTTACCAGAGTCAGTGAATCAGTACCTAATAGTGACTATAATGTTGTAAAACTATCATTATGTATTACATTGTTTTACTGGTTACCAGAGTCAGTGAATCAGTACCTAATAGTGACTATAATGTTTGTAAAACTATCATTATGTATTATATTGTTTTACTGGTTACCAGAGTCAGTGAATTAGTACCTAATAGTGACTATAAGGTTTGTAAAACTATCATTATGTATTACATTGTTTTACTGGTTACCAGAGTCAGTGAATCAGTACCTAATAGTGACTATAAGGTTTGTAAAACTATCATTATGTATTACATTGTTTTACTGGTTACCAGAGTCAGTGAATAAGTACCTAATAGTGACTATAAGGTTCGTAAAACTATCATTATGTAGTACATCATTTTACTGGTTACCAGAGTCAGTGAATCAGTACCTGATAGTGACTATAATGTTGTAAAACTATCATTATGTAGTACATTGTTTTACTGGTTACCAGAGTCAGGGAATCTGGACCTAATAGTTACTACAATGTTGTAAAACTATCATTATGTATTGCATCATTTTACTGGTTACCAGAGTCAGTGAATCAGTACCTAATAGTGACTATAATGTTGTAAAACTATCATTATGTAGTACATTGTTTTACTGGTTACCAGAGTCAGAGAATCAGTACCTAATAGTGACTATAAGGTTCATAAAACTATCATTATGTATTACATTGTTTTACTGGTTACCAGAGTCAGAGAATCAGTACCTAATAGTGACCATAACGGTTGTAAAACTATCATTATGTATTACAGTGCAGAGTCAGTAAATCAGTACCTAATAGTGACTATAATGTTGTAAAACTATCATTATGTATTACATTGTTTTACTGGTTACCAGAGTCAGTGAATCAGTAACTAATAGTAACTATAAGTTTCTAAAACTATTATGTATTCAGTGAATCAGTACCTAATAGTAAAACTATCATTATGTATTACATTGTTTACTGGTTACCAGAGTCAGTGAATCAGTACCTAATAGTGACTATAAGGTTTGTAAAACTATCATTATGTATTACATTGTTTTACTGGTTACCAGAGTCAGTGAATCAGTACCTAATAGTGACTATAATGTTTGTAAAACTATCATTATGTATTACATTGTTTTACTGGTTACCAGAGTCAGTGAATCAGTACCTAATAGTGACTATAAGGTTTGTAAACTATCATTTCATTATACATTGTTTTACTGGTGAATCAGTACCTAATAGTGACTATAATGTTGTAAAACTATCATTATGTATTACATTGTTTTACTGGTTACCAGATTCAGGGAATCTGGAACTAATAGTGACTATAATGTTGTAATACTATCATTATGTATTACATTGTTTTACTGGTTACCAGAGTCAGTGAATCAGTACCTGATAGTGACTATAACGTTTGTAAAACTATCATTATGTATTACATCATTTTACTGGTTACCAGAGTCAGTGAATCAGTACCTAATAGTGACTATAAGGTTTGTAAAACTATCATTATGTATTACATTGTTTTACTGGTTACCAGAGTCAGTGAATCAGTACCTAATAGTGACTATAATGTTGTAAAACTATCATTATGTATTACATTGTTTTACTGGTTACCAGAGTCAGTGAATCAGTACCTAATAGTGACTATAATGTTTGTAAAACTATCATTATGTATTATATTGTTTTACTGGTTACCAGAGTCAGTGAATTAGTACCTAATAGTGACTATAAGGTTTGTAAAACTATCATTATGTATTATAATGTTTTACTGGTTACCAGAGTCAGTGAATCAGTACCTAATAGTGACTATAAGGTTTGTAAAACTATCATTATGTATTACATTGATTTACTGGTTACCAGAGTCAGTGAATAAGTACCTAATAGTGACTATAAGGTTCGTAAAACTATCATTATGTAGTACATCATTTTACTGGTTACCAGAGTCAGTGAATCAGTACCTGATAGTGACTATAATGTTGTAAAACTATCATTATGTAGTACATTGTTTTACTGGTTACCAGAGTCAGGGAATCTGGACCTACCAATGTTGTAAAACTATCATTATGTATTGCATCATTTTACTGGTTACCAGAGTCAGTGAATCAGTACCTAATAGTGACTATAATGTTGTAAAACTATCATTATGTAGTACATTGTTTTACTGGTTACCAGAGTCAGAGAATCAGTACCTAATAGTGACTATAAGGTTCATAAAACTATCATTATGTATTACATTGTTTTACTGGTTACCAGAGTCAGAGAATCAGTACCTAATAGTGACCATAACGGTTGTAAAACTATCATTATGTATTACAGTGCAGAGTCAGTAAATCAGTACCTAATAGTGACTATAATGTTGTAAAACTATCCTTATGTAGTACATTGTTTTACTGGTTACCAGAGTCAGTAAATCAGTACCTAATAGTGACTATAATGTTGTAAAGCTATCATTATGTATTCCATTGTTTTACTGGTTACCAGAGTCAGTGAATCAGTACCTAATAGTGACTATAAGGTTCGTAAAACTATCATTATGTAATTATGTATTATATTGTTTTACTGGTTACCAGAGTCAGTAAATCAGTACCTAAAAGTGACTATAATGTTTGTAAAACTATCATTATGTAGTACATTGTTTTACTGGTTACCAGAGTCAGGGAATCTGGACCTAATAGTTACTACAATGTTGTAAAACTATCATTATGTATTGCATCATTTTACTGGTTACCAGAGTCAGTGAATTAGTACCTAATAGTGAGTATAATGTTTGTAAAACTATCATTATGTATTATATTGTTTTACTGGTTACCAGAGTCAGTGAATCAGTACCTAATAGTGACTATAAGGTTTGTAAAACTATCATTATGTATTACATTGATTTACTGGTTACCAGAGTCAATGAATAAGTACCTAATAGTGACTATAAGGTTCGTAAAACTATCATTATGTAGTACATCATTTTACTGGTTACCAGAGTCAGTGAATAAGTACCTAATAGTGACTATAATGTTGTAAAACTATCATTATGTAGTACATTGTTTTACTGGTTACCAGAGTCAGGGAATCTGGACCTAATAGTTACTACAATGTTGTAAAACTATCATTATGTATTGCATCATTTTACTGGTTACCAGAGTCAGTGAATCAGTACCTAATACTGACTATAATGTTGTAAAACTATCATTATGTAGTACATTGTTTTACTGGTTACCAGAGTCAGGGAATCAGGACCTGATAGTGACTATAATGTTGTAAAACTATCATTATGTATTACATTGTTTTACTGGTTACCAGAGTCAGTGAATCAGGACCTAATAGTTACTATAATGTTTGTAAAACTATCATTATGTATTATATTGTTTTACTGGTTACCAGAGTCAGTGAATTAGTACCTAATAGTGAATATAAGGTTTGTAAAACTATCATTATGTATTATAATGCTTTACTGGTTACCAGAGTCAGTGAATCAGTACCTAATAGTGACTATAAGGTTTGTAAAACTATCATTATGTATTACATTGATTTACTGGTTACCAGAGTCAGTGAATAAGTACCTAATAGTGACTATAAGGTTCGTAAAACTATCATTATGTAGTACATCATTTTACTTGTTACCAGAGTCAGTGAATCAGTACCTAATAGTGACTATAATGTTGTAAAACTATCATTATGTATTACATTGTTTTACTTGTTACCAGAGTCAGGGAATCAGTTCCTAATAGTGACTATAATGTTGTAAAACTATCATTATGTAGTACATTGTTTTACTGGTTACCAGAGTCAGGGAATCAGTACCTAATAGTTACTATAATGTTTGTAAAACTATCATTATGTATTATATTGTTTTACTGGTTACCAGAGTCAGTGAATTAGTACCTAATAGTGAATATAAGGTTTGTAAAACTATCATTATGTATTACAATGTTTTACTGGTTACCAGAGTCAGTGAATCAGTACCTAATAGTGACTATAAGGTTTGTAAAACTATCATTATGTATTACATTGATTTACTGGTTACCAGAGTCAGTGAATCAGTACCTAATAGTGACTATAAGGTTCGTAAAACTATCATTATGTAGTACATCATTTTACTGGTTACCAGAGTCAGTGAATCAGTACCTGATAGTGACTATAATGTTGTAAAACTATCATTATGTAGTACATTGTTTTACTGGTTACCAGAGTCAGGGAATCTGGACCTAATAGTGACTATAATGTTGTAAAACTATCATTATGTATTACATCGTTTTACTGGTTACCACAGTCAGTGAATCAGTACCTGATAGTGACTATAATGTTTGTAAAACTATCATTATGTATTACATTGTTTTACTTGTTACCAGAGTCAGTGAATCAGTACCTAATAGTGACTATAATGTTGTAAAACTATCATTATGTAGTACATTGTTTTACTGGTTACCAGAGTCAGGGAATCAGTACCTAATAGTTACTATAATGTTTGTAAAACTATCATTATGTATTATATTGTTTTACTGGTTACCAGAGTCAGTGAATTAGTACATAATAGTGAATATAAGGTTTGTAAAACTATCATTATGTATTATAATGTTTTACTGGTTACCAGAGTCAGTGAATCAGTACCTAATAGTGACTATAAGGTTTGTAAAACTATCTTTATGTATAACATTGTTTTACTGGTTACCAGAGTCAGTGAATCAGTACCTAATAGTGACTATAATGTTTGTAAAACTATAATTATGCATTACATTGTTTTACTGGTTACCAGAGTCAGTGAATCAGTACCTAATAGTTACTATAATGTTGTAAAATTATCATTATGTATTACATTGTTCTACTGGTTACCAGAGTCAGTGAATCAGTACTCATAGTACGCAGATGTACTTTGTTTATTAAAATGATGTTTCTTGCAGTTGTTTTTTATTTCAAACCATTATTTCTGAGTGGAAGGATGTAAGATAATGGCAGTAGTTTAATCCCGTATCAATGTTTTCTTCTTATCAGGTGCACTGTCACTAAACATTACACTGTAAAGAGTATAAATGTAATAACGTTTGTAGGAAAAGGAAAAGGTGAGTTATTATTAGTTTTTAATGCAATTATTCTTTTTATACTATAGTTGATACAGGAGATAAACAAAAGTTGATTGCATACTTTGAAAGTGATGTGCAAACTAAGGAAAAGAGAACATAAAAAAAAAAAAAGTCCCAACTCAAGGACCAATCAAAGAGATGACAGGAAGTAGAGAAAAGCATTTGCATGAATTAAAGAAAAACAAATCGAACAAAATTAAAATAAGGAAGCATGAGCAAGCTGCATATCGAATCAGAAACAAGAAAAAAGCTGGACTTCTACAGACTTTAGTGAAGGGAGAAGGTGAAGGGAAGAGGGAAGGGACTACACTCTAGAGGGTACATTTAAGGAGCCAGAGAAGTGCACTGTATAAAATTGTTTATATTGTACTTGAAACGGCAACATATATAGGTATGGGAATCCACATTTATGCTTCTGTATGGCTAAGCATTTTATTTTACAGATTTCAAGCAGTGAGCACATAGGGAAAGTAGGAAAGTCATTTATATGTGCAAACACATTTTTATTTTGGCATTTTAATAAACATGTTAAGAAGTGCAAACAGTAGAGCATGAAGGTGCTGGGCAAGAATGTTGGTGAGGTAACCTTGACTAACAATAGAGAAAAAAGGAATTGGGATATGGAGGATAAATGTATCCTTTCAAGGCTGGGCTATGAAGAGCAGAAGAAGAAGAAATTAAAACAGAAAAATAATACCATGAAGGAGAAGCAGACGCGGACAAGTGAGATGCAGATCAGAATAAACTATGTCAAGGCATACAGAGGGCATATAGAGGAAGAAATGGCCAACAATAACAATGAATGGTTAAAAAGAAAAAAACAGGAACTTCGGAAAAAATACAGAAAGGGAATAGGAGGAATTGTTACAATATTAAGAGCGGAAAAAGAGGAGAGTCGGAGAATCCAAAGATAAGGAAGCAATCCAACAGGAGAGGAAGAAAGACACCAATAACCTGGAAAAGCTGGATAAGGGGAGAGAAAGATGATGTATAATGGCTGAAAGATCTGAGAAAAGGGGAGAGAGAGAGAGAGAGAGAGAGAGAGAGAGAGAGAGAGAGAGAGAGAGAGAGAGCAAAGCCAGAGTAATCAGGTTATAAAGGCAATGAAATGCAAAGATAAGGCGAAAGGAAGAAGTGAGCAGGGTTACCACCTTCCTAGATGGTCATTGTGGGACAAAAATATGTGGCTGTGATGAGCTTGTTATACATCAGTCAGGAAATGAATCAGGAGCAATGTTATGGACAAAGAATTGATGCTGAATGGTCAGTTGTAATGGAAAATATATAAAACTACCATTGGTACAATGCGTGTTAGTGCAGATGGGATCTTTTTAATTAATACAGAGATGTACAACATACTACTTTTATTGGTATTTTGCTCATCTCAGTAATAAAAGTTGTATTTTATTTGTTAGCTGATGAGGTAAGCCCACTAGACAAAATCCGCTTTTCAAGGGCAACCTGGAAACACTGTCTGTTTAAATAACTTGTTCAGATTTATTTAGTGGACACAAGAAACTGAAAGATTCAAACACTGGACTAAGAATAGATATGCATTTTCATTCTTGAAACAATTAAAAGTTAAGGACATATATTCAACTGTAAACTTTTAACTGACTGTGCATTGGCTGAAAAGAATTTAAAATGTTTCCCAATATAAACAGTGGGAATCTGCAGACCTTTCAATAGGACTGTAGTAGATCCTGAAAAGCTACTGAGTTTTTTATAGCAATATGAGTCATTATAGATAACTGGAAACATGAATCTATCGAAAACTAAATAGAATATGTTCATTTGAAGTTAGTAAAAGACAAGAAGGTAGCAAACCCAGTAAGTATTCCAGAAATAAAATAAACCAGGTGCTCCAAGGGGTCTTACAGCTTAAAAAAGTTTAAAAACAAACTGTTGTTATAAAAAAATCAAACAGGTTTAGCACCTTTGTCTTTCAAGTGAATGACATCATCAGAACCACTGTATTTAGAGCTGCTAGGCTTTTATTCATATTCAGCTAGCATGCTTTGGCAGTTAAAATTTAATGTCAATGTGCCACCAGGCTTAAACGAAACAGTTTCTATTGCCAGTGAGTTAAAAGAAAGATCAATAAAAATATAGGTTGTCCAAAAAATGCAAGCTGGAAAAAGACAAGGTGATGCAATGTACACAAGAACATGTAATTCTTTGTTGTTTTTATAGTATGGCTTCTGCAAGCACACTTTGTATATATGTATATTATTTTTACTCATTTTATTCATGATATATAATTTTGTAACCATTTATTACATATATTTATTATGGTGAATGCTAGCTGAATATGTAGCTTTAAATGCAGGACTTGCCTTCATGATTTGTTTTCAATTAAGGGTGTGGTTTTGGATATAAAAGCCTAGCTGTTCTAAATGCAATGGTTCTGATGATGTCATTCACTTGAAAGACAAAGGCGCTAAACCTGTTTGATTTTTTTACAACAGCAGTTTGTTTTTTAAAGCTGTAAGACAATAAGCGCTTTGTGGATATGAGTTCTGGTCCCTTGGAGCACCTGGTTTATTTTATTGATTGATTTATTTATTATTATTATTATTATAATAATAATTATTATTATTATTATTATTATTATTATTATTATTATTCATTTGGAGTTAGTTATAGATAACATGGCCCCACTGATTATTTGGTGGAGAAAATGCGTATGAAGTTCTCAGCAAACCTTTTAGTAGAATAATATCCTTCTTTTATTTTCTGGTAGAAATAATTCATTTAAAGTAGCCGGCACCAGCACCCCTGCACTACTGCCTTACTCATATCTGCTGACCTTAATCCTACCCCTTCCCTGCTGATAACCCCAACCCTACACATTTTCTTAATATTCTTTTCTTTACTGCATTACTGAAGACAATCATTGGTTCATCACCCAAGATCCGTCTCAATTCACCAGAAACAATTAAGAAAAAAATTAAGTTCCACTTCTTCTTTAAATAATCTACATACCTGAAAGTATATTTATTGTGTGGTATTATAAAAGAAGGGGTAGTGTGGATGTCAGAACAAGTGCCCCCCCCCCAAAAGCCCACACTATCAGAATATATTTCAATATTAGTTGTCTTAATTCTTGATTGCTTAAAGGGAATATACATAAAGGCAATGTAGTTTTACAATGTAATTATATGAAAGCATGTTGTCATTGTAAGTATTGTAGATTTGTTCAAGAAGGACCTTACAATGTTGTTGCTAGATTCAATAGAACTTTATCTTATCCTAGTAGAAGTAACTGTGATACCTCATGGGTGGTTTACCTCGCCACATGTGAGGCGTTTAATGTAGGTAAAACTAGCAGAAAGTTGAAAGAGAGAATAACAGAACATTTCTATGACATTAAAAAGAATATGTTTACAAATGTTCTTAGTAGACACCAAGTATGTTCTAATTTTAAGAAATTTACAATACTTTGTTTTCTTGTGTTTACAATTTTGGTGTACATTGCATTGGTAACAATAATAAAATTTTCAACAAGAATGTCGCTAGGTGATCTATATGGGACTCCATTTATTTAAGATTTATACTTTTGATCGAGAAATTACAGATAGTGTTGCCATGTTATTTCTATTAAGCTGGGCAAAGTTGTAACAAATGAAAACAGCACTTTAAAGTCTGTTTTGAACAAAATATATACTTAGTCCATTTTTAACAGCAGGGAAATCAATAGAAGCAAATCTGAATAAATATCTTTTATTTCCATTGCATTTAACACTTAACAAATGACAGTACTGATTTTGAAAACTGTTCAGAGTTATACAAATGTAGCGATTTAGTAGACATACTGACATTTATACATCATAATAATAACATGCATGCAGCAGGACTTTGAAATGCTGTTGTTTTATGAGTTTCATTAGAAGTACATCTCAGGAATATTTAATACCTTTCCGCAGGCTTGCCAGTATTTTTGTATCAAGCCATCCATAACAAAATTATTTTTATCCATGACACCTTCACTAAATGTCATGATGATAAGAGGTTAGACAAAAGGTAATATTAGGTTATATAAAATGAGTGCCTGCAAATGTGGGTCCTTTTGACAAAGATACTCATAACATTATTAGTTACTTCCTACATTTATTTTACTACTGGATACAGCTCAGTATCACAGTTATAAATACTTAAAAACTGACCTCATTTAGTTATTCTTTAAAACCAACTTGTTCTCTCAAATATCCATCCACCATAGTTGCAAAACAGGGCAGAAGACTTAAGACTGATTGATTTTGCTGGTGATCTATATGGTTTACTGAAGGAAGAAAGTGAACTATGCTGAGGGTCAGGTGTTAGAAACTCTGTGGTAAAGTCTAGTATTTTTACAAACTTTTGATACATATATGTGATGTACCTCTCAGAGATAAGAAGCTGTTTCAAACTGATGATATTTGCAGCACATCACCAGTGATACCTACCTTCCCATTGATCTTTCCTTGTGCAGTATATAGATGTACATAGATGTAGACACATGCAATTGTCTGAAACAAAAGTTCACCAAATCTGTCTTGCTGAACTGCATTCAGTTGAAAATATTATAATGGAGCTCTCTTTACCATGAACATTCCCCGAATTAAATATAACCTACCCTACAATTTTTAAACCACAAAGTTGGCTGCATTTCTATAGAGATGATTCCTCACTAATTTGGTAATTAATTCAAATAAATTTAGAGAGCTGTGTTTTGGTGAAGGGACCACTGTTCATTTGTTATACTCTCATCTGATTCATTCTTGTAATTAATGCAACTGCATTTTACTAGTAGCCTACCTGAGAGTTTGAAGGATTTTTTTTTTTAATATATGGTAGCCAGAGTTTTATGTTTGATAAGTTCCTCAAATGATTTTTCCGTTACATTAATGTCATGTTTAATTAACTCTTTTTATAAATACTTGTAAAAATGTTTACAGTTATTTCAGTAGTATTTAAAAGGGAAAAGCTTTACATTTGTTTTCATTGTCACACCTCCCTGCACTGCTAACCATCCTCTTATTCATTTCCCTAAGGAAACTGTGCAAGATTGAAAGAAAGAGCTGCATACAGAGGGAAAACAGCTGTCCGAAGTGTTATAGTTTTACATTACAATACAGCAGCGCTCTGCCATCCAGAATACATTTCTTGACCTGCTGTCTCTATGGTATATAATGTTTTTCTTCATTATTTGCAGTTACTCCCTGATAGTCTCACCTAAAGTTCATCTATCACTAAAACGTCCCCTTATGTAACAAGCACAGCATGGCTTACAGAATGGTAAAAAACACAGTGTATCCACTAAATACCTAAAGAACAATGATAGACTTTATGGTGAGTTGGGAATAAAAATAATTTTCTTTTCTTTTTTTCTCTACCATCTTAAACTTTGACTTTGCTATATGACAGGATCAGTGGTGAAAGCACTTTTTTTTCTTGTGCTTTTATGTGATGCATGGAAGTCTGACCCTGAGACTACAGTGAGTGAGAAACGAGTATATTTATCCATGGCTCATAAAACATAACTACATACTGGAAGTAAAAGGACACAAACAAGAAAGACCATCAGAGGTATGAGGCTATTACACTGCACTTATTTCCCGCACACAACTCAGAACCAGTACCTTATACTATAGATAAATAAATAGAATTGGGGTCTCCTTATTAGTCCTGTACTTGAAGACCATGAACAAGAAAATAGCAATAATTTAGAACTAGATTAATAAAATGTTTGTAGGTTAGCAAAATCTAAATAATGAGAAAAGACTATTTAACAGCATTATTTTCACTCTTATATAAGGATCAACAGGGTTATTTGATGTTGGTTTCATCAACCAGTATTAATTTGAAATGTCCTGACTTTCATAAGAGTGCAATAAATGAACATAAATGCCTTATCACGGCAATTACTAAAAATGAAAAACAAATGCATATATACTTAATGACAGTTTCTGTTCTGTGAGAGGGGACAATAAGCTACTTTGCATGCGGTAATTAATAATGTTGCTCTCAGGTCATACTTCTGTGGTTTGAAGTCAAGAGGTCACATTTCAGTCATGGGCAAAAGGCCAGAAGCTGAGATGTTGCTGTATATTTTCCTGGTGAGCCTACATAACCTTAAAAGGGGACATGCAGTGTTTAGTGAATGTCCACAATTCTGAAATTAGTATTCATAAAGGTCTTACAAGACTGACATGAGAATACAGGGGTTAAGATAAGTATATGTGAGATTACCCATATGTTGCATGTTTAGAGCCAAGGTTAGGCTATCAGCTTGCATGCAAGATTTTATAGTAAGCAATTTTCTTTATTTTGCACACATTGTAACAGATAAAAATTTCAAGATTTATGCACTATGTTACATATAGCATTCAGGCTTGAGACAGTGTTTATGCCACACACTGTAACACAGTAAATTTACTTACATTCAATTGTTTTTGCCTTTGCACTATCTGATGCATAATTGCTAATGTTGCCTTTTATGTGCTTTTTATAAGAAAAAGAAAACTGTCAGCACAATATGTTTAATTCTATAATGATCTAACTCTTCATCCTATAGTGTCTGATAACTTTGTCATTTTTTACCAGTTTATTTCTGAATTTGTTGGCAGCAATGTCTTTACTTTGTATAATTTCTACTTTGTATAGTATATTGATACTGCAATACCTCTTGTCAGGTTCACTGCATGTAAATGGGCATTTCCCAGTAAGTATAACTCAGGTGAAAAAGTGCAATAAATAAGAAAGTAAATAAAAGGACAGGACAGACAGATGGCTTGATAGATAGGTAGATAGGCTGGCAAACAGACAGACAGATAGGCAGACCCACAGGAAGATGGATAAACAGATGTATACCTAGATTAGACAGATATGATGACAGATAGACAGATAGATATATAGATAGACAGATAAATAT
>NC_056732.1:788573493-788588493 GCF_019279795.1 Protopterus annectens | reverse complement strand
AGTTTCAGACTTCATATCCTGCAGAAAATACATGGTAACACAAAACCTTACCTTTTATTCTAGCATCTTTCTAAGTTCATAAGAGTAATATTTAAAATTTGCCCCTATTTTTGAGCCTTTGTCTCATATTATTTTTGGTATTGTCCAGATTTCTTGTGTTAAAAAGTTGAGAGGTGTGCTTCCACATAATACTAAAAAGGTGCATTTATAATAACATTTCTACAAACTCCATCGCCTTTAGCATTTCCATGTAAATATCATTTGATGTCTACAGCTGCCACATCCTTGCTGCAACATAACGCATAAATAAAGTAAATACTTCTACATGTTTTTGCACTGAGATTCATCTTATAAGATAACATTCTAGTGATATTTGTACTATGCAGTTAGCCACTTTTTTCATCTACACATATAACACAAAACTTTATTACATATTATTTTTTTGACATGCACGCAAGTGATGGCTGAAATGAAACAGTATTTATTGTATTACTTCATCAACCAGATTACCAAGCATATATTTCTATCTACATCTGTCTACCTATCTATTTGTCTGTGTGCTATCTATCTATCTATCTATCTATCTATCTATCTATCTATCTATCTATCTATCTGTCTATCTATCTATCTATCTTTTGCTTTTTATTTCTTTTTGTCTCTCTGCCTAGTTATCTATCAAACCATCTATTTGAATATGATATTTGTGACTTTCTTGGAATTCATTACATGCCCAGACTTAAAGGTTTGGGCCCAGAATGTCAGATTAACCATTCTTACTGCAGTTTGTGACCATTAGTGGAGGAAAGTTTGTAAAACTGTTTTCTCTAACTAAATGGGATAGGTTAGTTCAGCACACAAAGAGAAACTGGCTAGGCTTAAAATGGCCCACATGGGCAGCTAGCCTAGTACTTACCTATGAACCTATAAAAGCATTACCTGTGGCATCTACTTCCATACTCATCATAATACTCAGAAATGAACTTCAAACACATACTTCACACATGCCTTATGATAGCCCACAGCAGGGTATAGTTCCATTTTCAGAGTTAATTGCCAAAGAATGAACACTTTTTTGCTTTGATAACCATCAGGGGTACCTAGATGTTCTCCTGCTTGTAGATGCATTTTGCAGGTACATAATAGCATACAGTGTGCTCATCACCATAACAGATTGACTCCCATTTGTGGAATGACTGCACTGCCATATTAATGTATGGCTCAGCTGAAGATATAAGGATTACTCCTTCTGCTTTTCACAATGGTTGGTTGTGGTGGCTCTTCTTATTGTATAATTTTTATGATGTGGATAATAAAAAAATATCTCACAAAAATGCAGTTCATTGAAAACACAGCTCATCAAGAAATGCAAAATGGTATATTTCAAAATAAATATTTTTGTATAGCTTCATGACTTTAGTTATGTAGATTGTTAAGCCAATATGCAAAATGTCAGTATACAAGGAATATTTATGGAAGGAAGATTCAGCAACATAGATATGCAAAGTTATTTTAATAGAGTTTTGTGTATTACATTAATGGAAATTTTGTATTTCTCAGAGTCTTCCATTTATGTCTAATAAATGTATACAGTTCCACTGATGCTGATGTAGCATTATTGTCTTTGTTAGGTTGCCTTCAGTTTGAAATTTTTGTGAGGTTTTAAATAATACTACTTTGGACATCTGTGGCACTAATTATAAAGTGTATTAGCACAACAACACAGTGGCTAGCATTGTTGATTTACAGTACTTGGTTGTCAGCCGGGGTTCCTTCAGTGAAGAGTCTAAATGTCTTCCTTTTGTAAATGTGTTTCTTTGCCTGGTGCTTCTGGTTTCTTTCCAACACCCCAAAGATGTAGGAGTAAACTTTCTTTTTTTATGTGTGTGTGTGTGTGTGTGTGTGTGTGTGTGTGTGTGTGTGTGTGTGTGTGTGTGTGTGTGTGTGTGTGTGTGTGCATGTGTGCACACGTGTGTGTTTGTGTCAGACTGTGTGTCAAATTGCGTGTGTGTGTGTGTGTGTGTGGCTGAGATGGCACACCATTCAGTGATATTTTATAGCTTCGTGCTTTCTGAGTGTTAGAATAGGTGCTCTGTCTCTTACGTTATGCCTTACAGAATTAAGTAGGTTATCAGAGAAAGAAATAAAGAATAATTATGAGGTCATTTAAGTATGCTTTCAAAATCCTTCTGTAGGGTAACTTACATGACTGCTGTTGAAAGATTACTTTGTTGGACTGACTGGCAAATAAGTTAGACTGAAAGTAGTGTAATTTTACCAGGCTGCTTATCAGTAAACAAAGAGGTGAAGACATAGAAATGACTCTTGGGTGTACTTTTTGCTATTGATTCTGGATCTGGTTAAAGCCGTTTGCACTCAGAGTGCATGTTCTGTTTGCTACATAATTATTAAATTAATTAGACACGTTATTGTTTGCACTGAATGATGTAAAATGGTAAAGTGAGCTGAACCATTCAAAAAAAGAATATGTAGAAGCAATCAGGTTCTGGAGATGTATTTGTACTTAGTCTTAACGCTCACATAATGTGTTTCAATTTTTTTAATAATGTAGAAGGTGTGTGACAGGGCAGCCACAGTGGTGCAGTGGTTAGCATTGCCGCCTCACAGCAAGAGGTTCTCTGGTTCGATCCTTGGCTGGGGTGACTTCTGTGCAGAGTCTGCATGTCCTCCCTGTGGTCATGTTGGTTTCCTCCAGGTGCTCTGGTTTCTTCCCACATCCCAAACACATGCTGTAAGTGGATTGGACACTCTAAATTGGTTCTAGGTGTGAGTGTGTGCATGTGTGTGCCTTCTGTGGAAGGTTGGGTACTGGGCTGGCAACTCGACACTGTAAAACTCCACTGCCAATCATGAGCGGACTGGTGATCCGCTGTGGCGACCCCTAACTGGGAAAAAGCCGAAAGAAGAAGAAGAAGGTGTGTGACATTACTGATTATAAATGTATAAAGTTATTTGCTGATGCAACATATAACTGCAGAGTTTTATTGTTTTTACTTTAGTTATATATATGTTGTATACTTTCAGCTATAACCTGTTACATGTATGAGGAATACAGAAAATACAACTATGCAAATACCACAATAATCTAGCAATACCTGTCCAACTGCTGCATATCCAGAGTCCAATGACTTCACATAGCACAGTCCTTACTGGCTACAGCTATAACTGTCCAAGCCATTGAATTTAATCATGCTGAAGTGATAAAGCAATCAGACAAAGTTCAACTGGAGTTTGGCTTCTCTTTTGACAAACAATGACACAGTGACTTCCAAATCAGTACGCCTGGTAAAATATTCAAACTGATATGGAAGGTTTAGTAGTATCAGAGGATTAGATGCTGACATTTTTATGTTACATTTTATTGTCTTGGAATTCAATAATGATCTGAAAGTGGGGCAATGTTTCAGAAAAAGTATTTAAAAAAAACTATGGTGCAAGACTTATTGAGTGTTTGATTGGTGACAGATTAGCTTTCTGGAGTGTGACTGAGTGGCATTCAAATTTCTGCTGTAAGCTACAGTTATAAATATCCAGATATAATTTTATGCTATCTATAAAAATCAGCAGTTATTGAGGGAACCAGCAGTAACAACAGATAGATGAAGGTTATGGGGTCTGTTTGGATTCAAGACAAATCATATTGCAGTAGTATTGGATTACTAGCTGATGGCATAACATAACTTTTCCACCATTCATTACTTATGACCATGGAAAAAAAACGACTCAGATCGACATTGTAGATCATCATTCTCTTGTATGGATGTGTAGTTAAGTAGGTGAGTGTTATGTCAAGCGACCTAGTAAATAACACACTGCAAAAGAACAACAAAAGCCATATAATAATTGTATGACTTTTTGAAAGCTGATTTTAAAACCAAAACACATTTTCTGATTAAATATCTATACAATTTAAACATTCTGTAACCAGTTCATAATCATGAACCATCTCAATACTGGAAGATTGCCAAATTCTGGTAATAACGGCCACACAGGTAAAAAACGCACTCTCCAAAGATAAGAATACAGCATCCATGGGACCAGATGACACCCTGGGCTGTGTACTACATGAACTACAATATGAACTGGCACCTCACCTAAGTGTCATGTTTAATCATAGCCTCACCTCAGGTTTCGTGCCCACTGAGTGGCGCAGAGCTACAGTTATCCCACTCCACAAGGGGGGATCCACCTTGGATCCCAGAAACTACCGTCCCATCAGTCTGACAAGCCTTATCTGCAAGGCCATGGAGCGTATTATCATGGAACTTATAAACAAAGACATTGGCAACCTTCAAACACTGGACCCCACCCAGTTTGGGTTCATGAAGGGCCGATCTTGTCTCCTGAACCTGATTGACTTCTTCAAATCAGTCTCCACAGCCATGGACAAGGGTAAGGTGGTCCACACAGCCTATCTAGACCTTGCCAAGGCCTTTGACACCATCCCCCACTCTGGAATCATAGATAAAATTAGTACGCTGGGCATTAATCCCTACATCATCCAATGGGGTGCTAACTGACTTACTGATAGAACCCACACTGTAAAAATAGCCGACTCCAAATCCAGCTCCAGACAAGTGACAAGTGGAGTACCTCAGAGTTCAGTCCTGGGACTGCTCTTGTTTGGCATCTACTTCTCTGAAGTACAGGACAACACTAAGGGACTCTGGCTAACAAAGTTCCAGATGACTGCAAACTGGGAGCCATTATTAAATCCCCAAATTATGTGGATACTCTACAAAAGGGCCTTACAGAAAGAGATGCTTGGAGCCAGAGCCATGGGCTCAAGCTCAATGCCAAGAAATGTATAGTTATCCCCTTTGAGAAAAACATGTATCCGTGAATTACCATATAGGTGGCAGTGCACTAAACATCGAAAATGTGATAAGAGACTTAGGGACGCAGGTGCACAGTGGTCTCACCTTCGATAACCACATCGCCACAACAGTCAGGAAATCCTTCTGTGTGGCACACCTCATCACTAAGGGCTTTTCATCCAGAAAAAAGGAGGTCATTGTCCCACTGTACTCATCCCTCATTAGACCCATTAAAGAATACAATGCCTCATTTGGTATGTACCTCTCAAGACATCTGCAACAACTGGAAAGGCCACAGAAATACCTCACTAAAAGTCTCACAGGCTTAAAGCAGATGCCCTACACTGACCGCCTTAAAAAACACCAGCTATACTCTATTGCATATCATCTACTCAGAGGCGATCAATGCTTAACGTACAAGGCCAAGTCAAACCCAGAGCTATTGGACATGCTACACTTAAAGAAATCCCAATCCTTCAGAGCCACACACTCCAGGGATCTAAACCTTGTCATCACAATAAACAAAACATACTGGAGGGATAGGTTCCTGACCCAGATATTCCCCAGACTCTGGAATAGATTGCCCATACATGTCAAGCAGAGTGCCTCTTTGGCCCTCTTCAAAGGAACCTTGACGATTGGATAGGAGAAAGGAAATTCACCCCAGGGATCATGTCAGTCACCCTGCTAGACAGGGGTCCAGGGAAGTAAATAGTGTGGGAAGAAATAGCCAGGGAATTGTTATGGCTAGGCTTGTATAGGCCCTAGGGCTAATAGCCTAGTACCAACCTATGAGCCTATGAACCTATGAAGCACTAAGATTCTCTATGAGTGATATTGCAAACTATACTTGAAGTTTTACTAATGAAAAGAAATAATGTTAATTTCTTGTCACGTCAGATAAAAGACACCATGTATTATTTATTTATTTATTGGCATTTGTTGACCAGGAAAGTCCACTGGGTCAGAAAATCATTTTTAGTGGAGGCCCAGGGAGAAAAGCTCCAGGAAGATGCAAAATATTACTATCATTGCCATGAATTGTATAGTACAGAGAGATAGCATTCAGTTTTAGTACAAACTGACATTACAGTTTTGTACAGACTAATATTACAGCTAGAGAAAACTGGTCATATTAACATGCAAAAAAATATACAATTAATCTGAAAACTAGATAAGTTCAAGGAAGAAAATGCTTTGATCTGACAGAAGGTAGTTCTTGAGTCAGTAGTAGAAGTCAGTAAGGTGAAATCAACTTAGAGGCTTTGAATCTATTATTGGAAGGGCTTGTGAAGAAAATTCTAGGAGGAAGCAAGATATAGGTTTGTAGCAAACAGATACAAAGTATATTGGATGGTTAACTTTATTCATTGTCAATAATTAATAATGATATAACTTTTGACCATGAATTTGCTGCATTAGTTATTGAAGATGCTCCATGCTTTTTAATGACATTCTGTTTAGTTACTACTTGTTGCAGAAGAAGAATTTGTTTGTATTGTGGAGTGTTACTTATTTTCCAGTTCATTGATGTGACCTTTTCTTGCAGTGACTAGAATAGTCCATAAAAGATAACAATTATCTATTTCCAAACTGAAACAAACAGAGACATTATATAAGCCCAGGTGTTTATTAATACTCATTTTATCAGACCATAATGCTTGAAAAAACAAAAAACATTTAATTCTCCCCAAAAATATTTTAGTTGGGTACAATCATATGCAATATAATTTAAATCAGCTTTGCTTTCTAAATTAGACCTCCATTACAGTTTGTTGTTTTTACTCACTTTTGCTATTTTATCTGGAATGCAGAAAGTTCTATATTGACATTTTCATGTGAGAACTCACCAGTATTGAACAAAATATGTTGTCACAATTGATTTCAGCAGAAAGCATTTTATAATTTCTGATAAACATTTACCTTTATCTAGCATCATAAAATTTCAGAGCTTGCTGTTTATGTCTTATTTGTATGTTATGAGGATTTTAAATAGGACTGTTAACATAGCTGTAAGGCCATGTTTTCATGGAGTATTTGACTAAGACAGTCTAGTAATTTACAGGTGCCTTTACTTTTGGCATATTTTACCTCATGACATTTCTTTTGAGCACGGGCCCTAATTCCTTGGATCAATACCCACTCATCTGACCTTAATCAAATCTTAAGATCAAACTGGTAGTAATTTCAGTTCCCCATCACTGAAGGAATGATATGATCTTATAACATTATTTATTTTACATTGAGGCTGTTAGAGATCTATAGCTGAAAAAAGACATACTAATATATTAAGCCACATTTTTAAATGTAGCTGTTCCATTATGATGGTTTTAAAGATTTAGTATGTTGTCTACATAGAGTGAGTGGGATGATGAATATATAAATCATATTGAATATGATCCAACTCATTGCTGGAGCCTTCCTGTGTCCTGACAGAGTGCTCTTCAAACTATCTGGAGATATACAGAGCTGAGTATATTTTTCTGGCACTTCAGAGTTGTGTACTGGTAATTGTTGTTTGACTAATTTTTTATCATTGCTAGATGACTTCAGAGTTGTGCACTGTTATTTTTGCTTCACTGTATAGTTTTAAAGATCTCTGATGAAGGTGTTTTTCCCCCTTCCCCCTATTTCTCTGTGTCTTAAGTTGGTATAACTGGTTTTACATCTTGTGTGTTATCTGACCATCTCAAGGATTACTTGCATAAAATTAGACCCTCTTAGTAAAAAAGTCTGCATATCATTGCTGGAGCCTTCCTGTGTCCTGACAGAGTGTTCTTCAAACTATCTGGAGATATAGAGATCTGAGTATATTTTTCTGGCACTTCAGAGTAGAGTAACTGGTAATTGTTGTTTGACTAATTTTATATCATTGCTGGCAGACTTCAGAGTTATGCACTGTTAATTTTGCTTCACTGTATAGTTTTTTACATCTCTGCTGAAGGTGTTTTTCCCCCTTCCCCCTACTTCTCTGTGTCTTAAGTTGGTATAACTGGTTTTACATCCTGTGTGTTATCTGACCATCTCAAGGATTACTTGCATAAAATTAGACCCTCTTAGTAAAAAAGTCTGCATATCATTGCTGGAGCCTTCCTGTGTCCTAACAGAGTGCTCTTCAAACTATCTGGAGATATACAGAGGTGAGTATATTTTTCTGGCACTTCAGAGTTGTATACTGGTAATTGTTGTTTGACTAATTTTATATCATTGCTGGCTGACGTCAGAATTATGCACTGTTATTTTTGCTTCACTGTATAGTTTTTCAGATCTCTGATGAAGGTGTTGGTTTTCACATACCCACCCTCCCTATTCCTGTGTTGTTTAAATTTGGAGGCTTTTGCAGTTGCCCGCCCCCACTGTAGATTTGATCTGGGACACTCCCCCCAGTCCCATCTCTTTACCTCATTCTACCTAATAGACTCCTTCTGCACTTGTTTTTAGTCATTTTTAATTTAATTGCATTTTTTAAACTGTTTGGTCTAACATTGCTACATACCCAAGTGTGCTAGCTTGCACTGCATTTGAATTGTTTTGACTGCTGTTTTAGCTACTTTTCTGTATATATATATATATATATATATATATATATATATATATATATATATATATATATATATATATACCTTTCCTGTAACTAGTGTAGTCCAGATTCAGATTTGCTGTATCCAGGACTGTATGTAAACTTTTGAGCCCTCCCATGCTTTCTGTGTTGGAGGGAAGCCTTCTAGCTTATCCGTGGGAGTGGTAAGCACTAGGCAACCTATCTACCACATAAGGAGTGGTTCTGGCCCAGAAACTGTAGTTATTGGCCATTCGGGCAGTTTTTCCATCTCTCTCAACTTTCTGATTTAAAAGCCCACATATGCACTTGTCTCCCCCCTTTCCTGTAACTAGTTTAGTTCAGATACAGATTCTTAGTATTAGCACTTGAATTTGCTTATTCGTGATCAGCACTTGTTCAGAACTTGTAAGTATTAAATAACCTACTAATTACTACAGCACTCAACCTTCCTCATTACCTCGAGGAAAACAGTTTTGGTACTTACTTTCCTCCCTTGCTTAGAGAAAAACAGCTCTTGTACTCACTTTCCTCACTTATCTAGAGGAAAATAGTTTTTTATTCTGGCATGTCCAAGGGTCAGCTTCCAGTGTTCTCTCCTGTCTAGCTGATGAATCTGGGCATCTTGGGGCAATGTAGAAATTGCCTCATGTACACAGACAACCCTCTCCTCCTACCACCCAACACTACAACCTGTGAGAGATGCACTTATCTAGCCAAACTGGAGGTAAAGCTCTCTCCAATCAAGACTGAACTTGACAGTCAAGAGAAGGTAAACACTTGCACCTTACCACAGTCATCACATAGTCTCACTAAATCTACACCACCAAAATCCACACATAGAAACACAAAAACATTTGCGGAGGCTCTTAATAATAATCTGCTCAAGCAACAGAGACCTCCATAGCAGAAATACAAGCAACCTCCACCCCCCAACACAACCCAAATGACACATAGTCCACAGACTCAGTGTGCCACTTATCCACAGCCAATAAGGCAAAACAATGTACGCAACACACTAGTCATAGGTGACTCTATAGTCAGGCACATTAATGTCCCACTCACCAGGCTAAACAAGGAGAAGGTTACTGTCAGCTGCCTGTCGTGTGCCAGGATCTGCCACATAACCCACGCACTCAGGTCACTCCACAACAAGTACAAATATGACTCTGTCATTGTCCATGTTGGTGTGAACAACCTGAGACATACCTCCCTGGACTACATGAAAAGGGACATGGAAGAGCTCTCCGATCTTGTAACCCAGTCAGGTATGACCCTAGCCCTGAGTAGCATTCTGCCATCACCCAGAATGATGCCGCAGTACAAGGACAAAATGATTGACTTCAACAATTGGCTAAGCTTCTGGTGCATTCTAAAAGGATCCAGTATCTGTCTGCCTGGGATGACATGGTCGACAGACCACGATGCTTTGCCAGAGATGGCCTGCACCTGTCACCCCTGGGATTCCGGATATTGGCTAAGGTTTTTGCCGCCCCTATAGTGCCTTTTTTAGGCAAGGTTCAAATGACAAATTCACCACCATAATAGGAACAGGCAAGCAAAAACTGAGGGTGATGCAATTCAATGCTAGAAGTCTAAATCTCAAAATGCATTCACTCGAGGCACTCCTTAAAATGGAGAACATCGATATCTGTGCAGTGACTGAGACCTGGTTCAAGGCTCCAGAGAGCACCCCTGCACTACCAAGCTATAAATCATACCACACTTTTCGGCCATGTAACCTGGACCAGAACACCAAAGGTGGAGGTGTGTCCATATTCATTAAGGATATCCACACCTCCAGGCTAGTTGCTCAGCATAATGCAGCCGAGGTTATCCAAGTGCAACTAACTCTGAGCAAAACTGCAATCCAAATTGTAGCTTGCTACAGATCACCCAGCATGCCCCAGGATTCCCACTCCTCTTTTCTTGATGTACTGGAAAATATTAGGGTTCAACCAAACACCCTAATAATGGGCGATTTCAACTACCCCACCATTAACTGGGAAAACAGCTCATGAAACAACTCCTTCACTCAACGCTTTCTGGAATTCATAAACTCCAATGCCCTGGATCAACTTATCCTCACCCCCACCAGGGGCAACAATATCCTAGATCTAGTCATTACCAACATGAGTGACTGGTGTTCCACACCTGAAGTCAATGCGTCATTGGTCCGATCCAACCATAAGCTAATTACCTTAGATATCCACATCCTGCCCCCACCCCCCATTAAGGAAACCATGGTAAATAATTTCTCCAAAGCCAACTTCATGCTTCTTAAGACAGAAGTGGTGAACTTCATGACACCCATGCAGATGGACAATACAGTTATGACTAATGAATCCTACACAATTGCACTTTATAAGCACTTACATGAGTGCATGGATCGTGCTATCCCAAACAAAGCCAAGATGCTATCCTACAAAAAAGGAAGCCAATCTGGTGGTCCCCTGACATAAACAAACTGCACAACAGAAGGAAGAAACTGTTGCAAAAGAGAGTAAAATCCCATGAGTGGAGGAGCTCCCTGGTCAGCCTCAGTAAGAAGCTGTGATCCCTGATAAAATCCTGCAAAGCTAGTTACGAAAACAAAATCGCCACTGATTCTAAAGACAACCACAAAGCATTCTATAGCTTTGTCAGGAATCTCAATGGCAACACTCAGATCTGCTCTGAGTTATAGCACAATGGCACTAAATATACAGACCCAAATGATATTGCCAACATCCTGGCAGATAGGTTCAGTGCTAACTTTACCCTCCTCTCATCCCCTAAAGAGACCATCTCTATACCGGAAGAATGCAAAGTTCCTGTAATCACGGCTGCACAGGTAAAAACCACACTCTCCAAAGCCAAGAACACAGCATCCATGGGACCAGACAACATCCCAGGCTGCATTCTACATGAACTACAGAATGAACTGGCAACCCACCTCAGTACCATGTTCAATCGTAGCCTCACCTCAGGCTTTCTGCTTGCTTAATGGTGCACAGCAACAGTTATCCCACTCCACAAGTGAGGAGCCACCACAGACCCCAGGAACTACTGCCCCATTAGCCTGACAAGCCTGGTCTGCAAGGCCATGGAACGTATCATCATGGAACTTATAAACAAAGACATTGGTAATCTCCAAACTCTGGACTCCACCCAGTTCGGGTTTGTAAAAGGCAGATCAATTCTCCTAAACCTGATAGACTTTTTTGAAGCAGTCATCAAAGCCGTAGACAAGGGTAAGGTGGTTCACACAGCCTATCTAGATCTTGCCAAGGCTTTCGACACCATCCCCCACTCTGGAATTATAGAGGAACTCACTAAACTAGGTATAAATCCCTGTGTCATAAGATGGGTTGCCAACTGGCTCTCTGACAGAACCCACACTGTGAAAGTAGCAGACTCCAAATCTGACTTCAGACTAGTGACAAGTGGAGTACCACAGGGTTCAGTCCTGGGTCTTCTCCTGTTTAGTATCTACTTCTCTGAAGTACAGGCTAACACAGAAGGTCTTTGGCTAATGAAGTTCGCAGATGACTGCAAACTAGGAGCCATAATCGAAACTCCTAATGATGTAGACATCCTACAAAAGGGCCTCACTGAGACAGATGCCTGGTGTCAAAGCCATGGCCTCAAGCTCAATGCCAAAAAGTGCACTGTCATCCCCTTTGGTAAAAACTCTGTACCCATGAACCACCATATAGGCGGTAGTATACTTAACACCGAAAGTGTGATAAGAGACCTTGGGACACAGGTGGACAGTAATCTCTTCTTTGATAATCACATCGCCACAGTGGTCAGGAAATCCTTCTACATGGCACACCTTATCACAAAAGGTTTCTCATCCAGAAAAAAGAGGTCATTGTTCCCCTCTACTCATCACTCATTAGACCCATTATAGAGTGCAACATCCTTTTTGGTATGTACCTCACAAGACATCTACAACAACTGGAAAGGTCGCAGAAATACCACACAAGGAGGATTATCGGCCTCAAACAGATGCCCTATGCAGACCGTCTCAAAAAACTCCAGCTTTATCCATCACATATCACCTACTCAGAGGTGCCAGAACTGTTGGACATGCTCCACTTAAAGTAATCCCAATCCCTCTGAGCTACACTCTCTAGGGACCTAAACCTTGTCACCACAATAAACAGCACATGCAGGAGGGATAGATTCCTGTCCCAGAGACTTCCCATACTCTGGAATAAACTACCTATCTATATCAAACAAAGCTCCTCATTAGCACTCTTCAAGAAAAATCTTGATGATTGGATGGGAAATAGGAAATTCACCCCGGGGATCACCTCTGTCGCTCTGCTCAACAGTGACACAGGAAAATCATTTTCTTGGGTGGCAAAAGCCAGGGTACCTTTTTGGCTGGGCTTGTATAGGCCCCAGGGCCGATAGCCTTGTACCTACCTATGAATCCAATTACAAAGGTGTAGTCGCATTATATTTTCTATAATCCATGTTAAAGGACTTGATAATTTCATCTTTTTTTAGATTGAAAAGTTGAATGTGTAGTGCTTCTGAGTTGGCTTTATAGTTATAATCTATCCTGCATACTATAATTGAAAAGGATCCTATTTCATCTTAAGTCTCAGACAGGTAATTTATTGCCTTTCTTTTTACAATATTGTATATGATGTTTATATGCAGTCCTTTTAGAATACTAAAGTACACTGGATAGATTAACAACTATAAATCTAAGAGTGCTTAAAGTACAGTTTTACAAGGTGGAGCTCCTGAGTATAAAACATTTGCATAAAATAAGTTAGAGATCTATTCTAGTTTTCTTTCCTGTCAAATATGCAATTAACATACCCCCCTAAGATTAGACTGCCAATATTATTTAGTATAAAATCAAGCTACGTTTTTGCTTATTTAGCTCACATACCAAGAAATCGATATAAATTAACAAGATTCCGCACTCTGTTATTATATTCTGTTATCACCAAGGTTAGTATATAATCTTGACAGTCTTTCTTATAAATAATCTTAGGCATTGTCAGATTCTTACAAAAATAAATAGTTCTCTTGTTTTGCATTCAAATGGTGCTTAAGACATGACATCATATTACAACAGTTTCTACCTGTTTTCTCTTGTTGAGTATTGTGAGTTTCTTGTAAAAGATTAATGGGATGTATTAATATTAATATATTTTATTAAGCATCTCCTTTTAACTATTATTCAAGCCATTGGCATTCAGGGACATAATACCTAGCTTAATTTCAGTATTTTAGTTGTTATCAGTAAAATAAATAATATTTTATAACTCTGGAACCATGTATATCTATTAATAAAAATAGTACTCACATCCTTCATGCAAGCCAATAGTTTATTTTTTATAATTAATCAAATTATTTTTCCAATTGTTTTAAAAGCCACTGATGTGTACTGGACTTAACTTAAGAACATTAAGAACAAAATTAATACTTGCTTATACACAGAATCCATTAAGCTTTCTAGTTAATTTAGAATCACTCACTTAACCTACCCCAAGTTTCTTCTGTTCTCTCAACGTCCTTTATTTCCTCCTAAGTGAAAGAGCTTCTGCATGTTACTTCTTTAAAAAGAACTTACCAAGTGATTTTTTTTTCTTTCTTTTTTCTTTATTTTTTCAATGTCAAATTGTGTACAAAGATTAAAGAATACTTATTCATAACCTACAGTGAGCAGAAATAGGGCACTTTGTAAGTTTTCTTCCAAAAACAAAATGGTGTATAAAATTATTACTTAAAATAAAAATGTATTTCTTATTTGATAAAATGCTTGAGTGAAAAAAGGAAAGGAACACACCATCTAAATCAGTCAAGTGAAAATTTTTAGTATTCATGAGCTCTGCATAAATACTAAAACTACTGACAATATTACATATAAAATTGAACTAAATACATCCAATGACACTAAAAAGGCAAAGGTGATTGATTCTGTGCCATTGACCCAGAGTTCATTTCAAACCTAGCCATTTTATCCCAATGTAGTGCCATAGAAATGTTAGTTAATACTCAAGACTGCATTTAGTAATGACTGTCCAGGAGGGTTGAGGGTACTATTCCTGGTAAGAATTTACTGTGCCCCATCCACTCGTCCAGGTTCCTTTTGAACAGTGTCATAGAGGTGCTCTGTTTCTCATGAATATATAACCTATTCCAAAGAGGCAGCAGTCACTGGGAGATAAAGCTGTCTCTCCAGCATGTCCTATTTAAGTCACAGGCCATATTTAAGTCCCTGGAGTGGGTGGCCCTAGTCCTGTTTAATTTACGGATATGCAGCAAGTTCATTAGGTTTGGTTCTGAGATTGCTCTGTAAGCCAGGCATTAGTCTCTCCTAAGAAGTCTATATGATACAGAGTAAAGTGACAGGGGCTTTAGTCAGTCTGTGCATGACATATTCTAGAGTCCCTTCATTTTTTTCATTAGAAACCTCTGAGGTCTCTCCAATTGCTGCAGTTACTTTGGACTGTAAATGCCGAACAGGGAGTTATACTCAATTATGGGCTGGATTTGTGCTAAGTATAGAGAGGTTATAACTCTTTTGCTCTCAAGGTGATGCCTTTAATGATCAAGTGTGCTACGTGGAAAGTCTTCCTGACTACAGTAGACACA
>NC_056732.1:788505993-788570993 GCF_019279795.1 Protopterus annectens | reverse complement strand
TCTAAAATTAACGCTTTATATTAGATCATGGTTATGACAAATGGGTTAGTGCAAATTGGTTTCCCAGTTCTCCTTTAGGATCTTTTAATTCCATAAGATTAGTTGGCTTATAGGTTTAAAATTTGAAGTAACCAGGATGTTAAAAATTCATTAAATCATTATTGTCACCTTTTTCACGAATACTAAATACAGTAGACTCCCTCTTATCTGTCCTCTCCTTAACTAGCCATCAAATTTTTGCCATAGTCCTAGCAAAAGACAACACAGAAGAACAACACTTCTGCCTCCTCTGGGCTAAATAATGACAGATGTTTGAGTCTTAGACTTTGTATTCATAGAAAAATGCATAATAACACAAATCCTGTTATTCTAGCTGATTTATAACCTATAAATGCTATTTTGTATGCATTTTCTCATTAACCAGCCATTTGTTTATCCAGCCTAAGGTTCAGTACCAGTGAGACCAGATAATAGGGAGTCTACTGTATTCTCATGTTGAATCTCCTTTCCCTGTTTTACAGTTGCTCCACTTTGGTTAGAAATCAAGTATTTTGTTCCAGAAGAAATTAGCACATTTCAGTTTGTTTGACATCATTATTTTGCTGAATTTCTATCTTTATCTGGAATGTGCGTATTTTCATATTTAATTCTTGTAGTGAAGACAATATCATTTGGAAGCCCTTTTTTAGGGAAAATCTCCTTGTGATTATTTTGAATTACTAGTTTTGTGCTATTTCCCAGGATAGAGGTTTTGTGACAATTTTGACAGGAAATGTTTTAGTTAGGAATGTAGAATTCACATAAATCTTTCAAGGAATCAATAATTTAGATAAATGAAATTTTAACTTATTTTCTGTCAGTTTTGAGAAAGAAACGTCTTCAGATTACAGAGATCTTCACCAGTGTTGCTAGACTGTAGTTATCTTGTATTGGTCTTGTCTTCTGAATACTACGTTTGCCTTCAAGATGAAAATGTGGTGGTCTTTTTTGCAGTTTCTGTCATAGCAGTATTCCCATCTTTGCTGAATTTTTTCTAGATCAGACATCAACAATATAATTAGGTTTGCAACTTGCTTTTCAACTTTCTGCACATCAGCAATTGAAATGGCCAAGACTAAGTCCTTAAAGTGCAGGATTTCTATATTCCAGAATTGCATGATAATAATTCTTGCAGCTTTTGTTTTATCACTTTGTTAAGATACTCTTCACTGTTTAATTAATAATTTCTTCATGTCTGTTGGACTTAGAATGGTGTAGACTGGATATTACATATCTGTTTTTCTGATTATGCAAACATCTTCTGAATTCCTGACTCTCATATGGCAGAATATTGACTTTACTGCATTAATTATACTAACACTTGTCACATCTATTCATAGGATCATAGGATCATAGGAGATTACTAGGCTTTCAACCTGGAGGTCATTTTAAGCCTAGCCATTTCACTCCAATGTAATACCGTTGTGGTGCTAGTCAATACCCAGTATTGCATTTAGTGATGTCTGCCCATGTCCAGGAGGGTTGTGGGCACTATCCCTGGTAAGAAATTATGCTGCCCCATCCACTCACCCAGTTTCCTCTTGAACAGTGTCATAGAGGTGCTCTGTTTCCCATGAATTGGTAGCCTGTTCCAAAGACACTCAGTTGCTGGGAGGTAAATCTGACCCTCCATCATGTCCTATTTAAGTCACAGTGCACAAAACGAGCCAGCACAAAGGTTTAGGCAAGCAGAAAACTACTTTATTGTGGCATGTTGAAAAACGAAATAAAAAAAAAAACATCTGCTTGTCTAAACCTTTGTGCTGGCTCGTTTTGTGCGTTTTGACATTTTGGTTTGAGCCTTGCACTGGATCTACCTTGCGTGTCTTTTTTGGTTTGCTCCCTATTTAAGTCGCAGGGCATATTTAAGTCCCTGGAATGGGTAGCCCTATACCCATTTGATTTATGGATATGCAGTTCATTAGGTTTGGTTCTTTGGTTGCTCTGTAGGCCATGCATAAGTCTCCTCTAAGAAGTCTATACGATACAGAGTACAGTGACAGGGATTTTAGTTTGTGAAAGGCACAAGCTGGAGGCCCTTGCTCTTCTTTGTTAGGAACTTCTGAGGTCTCTCTAATTGCTGTAGATGCATAGTATGGTACATACAGAATGGGAAATTATACTCAAGTTTGGGTGGGATAAGTGCCCAGTATAGAGGTGGTGATAACTTCTTTTGCTCGCGAGGTGATTCCTTTACTAATCAAGTGAGCTACGTGGAAAGCTTTCCTTGTAACAGCAGACATGTGATGGAGGAAGTTAAGTTCACAGCCAACCTATGATCCCAGGTCCCTTACCACTTCATGGGTACTTAGGGTATTGTTATTGATTTGACAGTTTATGGCGGACATTGTTTGTGCCAAAGAGAATGATGATGCATTTCTTTGCATTCAGTTTGACACCATGACTAATACATCAGTCATTCATCTGTGTGAAACCATCCTGGAGTATACTGACATCATTTGGGGATTCAATAATTCCACCTAGTGTGTAGTCATCTGCAAACTTGGTCAGCCACAGCCCTTTAGTTTTGACCTGACCTTCTGAGAAGTATTTACCAAACAGTAGGGGGCCCAGCACTGACCCCTGTGGCACCCCAATGGTAACAGGTCTGCTGGTTGATGTGGAGTCACCCACTTTGATGGTGAGTGTCTGGTTTGTATGCCAGTTGGCAACCCATCTTACAACAAGCATTTTACTATTTCAAAGAACTCAGAATATTCATCCACACATATGAGACACGTGTTCACTAAACTGAAACATCTTTGTGTTTGCTCTTTTTCCATGTACAATCTGGAACTGGGAGTTTATTTATTTACTTGCTTACTTATTTACTTATTGTTCACCAAGTAAGTGGACTGATCTATTAACCTTTTTCAGCCATGACCCAAGCTCATGGAGTAGAAAATACAATCCAGTCCTTCAGTCAATAATATTATTTACAAAATGAATACATAGCAACATTCAGAACATAATGGTAAGAGAGAATGCACATAGGGTAAGATGAAAAGATCCAGAGTGCATTGAGAAAAATGTATTCAAAATGCAAGCTAAGATATGGATAAAATACAGTGCCACCATACTTATAATACATAAATTCCTACATACATGCAAATATATGCAAATAAGATGCCACATTAAGAGACTAAGACAATTTTCTTAAAGTTTTCTATTATTTATGATGGGTAAGTTATTTAACCATTGTTATGGTAGCAGCTGCAGGTAGATTCAGTAAAGAAAGCGAACAGTGCACTGTAGCAGAGAAAATACTGAAAGACAAAAAACCTCTCGGGAAAACACACTGGTGAATAAAAATGTAAATTTATTCAAACAATCCAGCTCAAAACAATCAAGGATAAAGTTAAACTATGAAATGTTTTCGTCCCTTAAGCAATACAAGGGACTTCATTAAAATTAATGCAAAATCACCTGTTCAAAGAATCCAATTTCCTCCCTCTAAGAATTAAAATGCAATATATGCTACAAATTAACCTCAAATAGTAAAATTAGATAGTTTACAATTAGTTTAGATTATTAATTATTTTAATTAGATTAATTAAATGTAACACCTTAAATTAAATTTTTCAATACACTAAAAAAATGTAGACTTTTAATCAATTGCGTTTTAACTAATTACATTTTTAGTATTTATTTTCTTGGCTCAAGTTAATGTATTTCCTAGATATTTATTGATACTATGGTTTTTATTATATATATTGATGCACTTGGAGTTTGAATATATGTGTGGTATACATTTTTTAACTCTACTATCTAATTTCACTATGTAAGATTAATTAGCAGCATCTATTGCATTTGAATTTTTAGAGGAAGGACATTGACTTCTTCGATCAGATGATTTTTGAAATGGTGTTTAAATGCTTGTCTTTGAATTTTGCATTAGTTCTGATCTTCTCCTTGTACTGTTTAGGGGATGAAAGCATTTCATAGCTTAACTTTATTCTTGTTCGTTTTGAACTGGATAGTTTGAATACCTTTATGTTTTTATTCACCAGTGTGTTTTTCTGAGAGGCTGTCTGCCTTTGAGTGTTCTCTCTGCCACAGTGCACTGTTCGCTTTGATTATTAGTTTTGACAGGTGCACTCATGTTGATTTCCTTGTTTTTGTAGATTCAGTAAACAGATACTCTTTAAGTGTATCTTTGAAGCTTTTAATGGTTTTGAGATTTTTGCTGTGTATAAGCAGATGGTTTCAGGTAGCAGGTCCCAATCTAGAGAAGGCTTTATCACCTACAACAGTTTTAAATGGAGGGCATACTGGAGGGCATACTAGAGATGGATTATTGTCCCATATACTTCTAAGTATATAAGAGTTGTCTTGTAAAGGTAGTTTCACTCTTAATACCCTGTACATTAGAGTATTTATACAAAAAGTGGCCCTACGAGGCATTGAAAGCCATTAGAATTTTTTTAGCAAATTGCTAGGGTTGATAGAGATTATATAAAGTTAAATATACTTTTTTCAAAGCAATTAAACGTATGCTTCAATGCAAAGGCTGTATGCTTCTTAATAATACAAGGTTTTGACTGGTAAAGCAAGGATTAACTTGATACAGGATTTTGAAATAAATGCTTCTCTGTAATAGCAGAAACTGCAAGGATGAACCACGAAAGACAACTTGCTTAAGCAAGCATGAAAGCAGTTAAGAATAGATAGGTACTAATGGCTATATGTCTGACACCTGCGAAAATAATTTCTAAAACATGCTGTTAGATTTACTGTACATATGTTTGTCTAGTTAGCTTGTTTATGTGGGCTAAGGGAAGAAAATAACCAAAGAAGGACATGGAACAGAAATCAATCATGCAAGCCACAAGAACATTGGAAAACAACATCTGTTGCTTTGAAAAGATATATAAACTGGACATTGTTTTCTCTTCTTCAGTGATGTCTTAATCAAGCGTGCATTGATTTTAAGAGACTCAGTTTGTGAGTAGCAGAGACTTTATTCTAGCCATGGTATAATATAATTGAAATAACTCTGACAGAGTTAACTGCTTGGCACGACTTTTGTTTGAATACAATAAATAATAACGGATACAGTAGAACGTTGTCAGTCTGGTCACTTGCTGTCATTTTATCATAATTTAACAAGGGTGCCTCATGAGATCTGCAAATAGTATGAATCTGCAGATTTCATTTCCAGCATCTGTATTCTGTTAGTGTTGACATAAGCTAAAATGGAAGGCCATAATCAAGTTTAGGTATTAAAATGCTTTCAGCAATGGCTCTGTAAGCAGTGAGTAAGAAGAGCTTTGTGATATTATAACAATTTTAATTGAGCAAAAACTTTATTAGTTAAAAAAAATATGTATGTGTGGTAAATGAAAGGGTAGGGATGAGTATTAGACCTAGATAGCTATATTCAGGCACAGTAAGTATCATGTTTCCAATGAGATCTGTTAAGAGAATAGATGAGATAGCGGGTAGCATATTGGCTGAGACAATGACATTGGTTGTTAGTACTGAACTAGGTGCATAACTGAGTTAAAATGTCTTGTAACTTGGCTTGCAGGTCAGAGTGGTTAGTACTGGATTGCAGGAGCAACATATCATCTGCACATATTGCTAATTTAAGACTGGTAATTTTAGGGGGAGATTATTAACAAAGAGAAAGAGAGAAAAGTAGAGGACCTAGTACTGATGTATGAAGTGTGTCAACAGCAGAGGATGAGACACTGCTATGCACTTGTAAGGTGCTGTCTTTTAGATAGTTGTGAAACCAGCAAGTAACATCTCCCAAGTTGAGTATTTTGAGTTTGTTGAGAAGAAGGATATGGTTGACTGCTTCAAAAACCCTTGCTGTGTCAAAGAAATTTGCAGTAATGAGTCCATCATTCAGACTGCAATAAATTATATAAATAGTCAATACAAGATGGTCTCATAAAGGTTTTTTAAAATATTTTGCTAACAGGGCTAGAAATAGGTCTATACTCCTTCATCCAATAGGAGAAGTGGCATGCTAGCATTTCTCTTCTAGGATTGCCTTTCTGGTATGCACCTCACATGGCACAACTCCATATAACTTGTTCTACAGGAGCTGGCATATCTGACCAAAACTTTTTATCTCTTACTATTTCTTTGTCTTTTTCTACTCGTACATCTTATAAGTATTTGTTTTCTCAGTTTATTGTGAAGTATTATTTTGTGAACTTTGAAATTAAAGTCTTGGACGTAACTTATTTTTTCCTTTAAAGCAAAATAAGACTGAATTTCTTTTGACACAAATGATTTTTTCAGGCCATCCTATCATTGCAGTGGTCACATTCTAAGTCAGTGTCTGTATGACCATGACATTCTTTTAATTTTTCATGCATTACTGGTAACTGAGGTATCACATAAAACTCTAATTCTTATTTTAACAGTTCTTTATGTTTCTCTAATAAATAAGCCCTGCTCAAAATATCTGTTCACTGCTAATGTCTAATAACACGAATTATTTGTTTTAGAAATTTCATCCCTTGACATCATGACAAAACAAGTCCTGGACCATCCTGTTTGATAATGGAAAATGGAGAAATACGCTATTATTATTATAATATTGCATTATGAGCAATCCCTTATCTCTGTTTGCCCCTTTATTGCACTATCTATTAGTCTATTCTCTAATAATGTTAGGTCTAACAGTATTCTGTTTTTTTTTTCTGTTATAACCTAATGTTTTAATTTAACAGCTTTAATTCTGTTTATTGTGGATGCCTCCATGAACAGCTTAATATGTTTATAGGTGTTAGTAGGTTAATGAACAGAAGGGCTTTTTTGAGCCTAGCCTTGCATCTGAAATCTCTGACAAGTCCTCTTACCCTTGATAACTGTAAGCAGGAGTGTGGAAGATGAACCATATTCAGGATGCCTGTATCCATTATAGATATAGGTGCCAAACCAAGGATGAATTTCCTGTTCCCCATTCATTTGTCCAAGTTAGACTTGAATTGGGTTAGGGAGAAACTCTGCTTCACATGGATGGGGGCCTATTCCACAGATGGGGTAGTCTCTGGGATACATACCTGTCTCTTCAGCAGGTCGTATTTATATCACAGGCAAAGTTTAAGTCTTTAGAATGTGTAATTCTGGTGCTGTTTGTTTTGTGGATATGCAGAAAGCCCATCAAAGTGGGGCCTCACAATACCTTGTATGCCGGGCATATATGTCCCCTCAATAGTCTGCAGGTGACAGAATACAGGGATAGGGCCTATTCAGTGGTTTGCATAGGACAAGTTACTTATACCTTGTATTATTTTAGTGAGGAATCTATGTGGATATTCTAGTTGTTGGATATGCCTGCTTAGGTATATACCAAAGGGGGCATTGTACTGAATGACAGGTCTGATGAATGTTGAATACAAAGGAACAATGATTCCCTTGGACTTAGCCAAACCTCTGGTTATAAGTTGCACAACATACAATGATTTCCTCATGACTGTAAACAAATGATGGTCAAAGGCTAGATTGCTGTATATGTGTGTCCCCAAGTCCCTGACTACTGGGTCATCTCTTAGGGGTCTGTTGTAAATATGATAGTTACCAGGGGTGGATGACTTCCCAAAGGATACTATTATGAATTCCTTGGCATTTATTTTTAGAACATGGTTCTAACACAGGTTATGTGTCTGAGTTAACCCTTCCTGGAGAATATTTGTGTCAATGGAGGATTCAATGGCAGCTCCTAATTTTCAATCATCTGCAAATTTAGTCAGACAGTGGCCATTGACATTGGTCTTGACTTCAGAGAAGTAAATGGCAAAAATGATCAGTCCCAGGACTAATCCCTGTGGGACTCCAATTGTGACTGGCCTCTTTGAAGAAGTGGGTGCCTCATTTTTAACTTCCTGGCTCCTGTCTGTGAGCCAGCTGGCTATAGATTGGGTGACATAAGGGTTTGTACCTAACCTCTTCAGTTTGTCAACAATGCCCAAGTGGGGAATTGTGTCATATGTCTTGGCCAGGTCAAGGTAGGCAGTCTGAATAATTTTTGGCCTCATCCATTGCTTTGATGACTTTTTCAAGTAAGTCCACCATGGTGAGTAGACATGACCTGCCCTTGACAAAACCAACTTGGTTTGGGTCCAGTCTCTAGAGGTTTCCTATGTCATTATTGATCATTTCCATGATAATTCTTTCCATGGCTTTGTATATGAGACTAATCAGAATTTTAGGTCTGTAGTTTCCAGGTTCTGTAAATGCCCACCTTTGTGCAGAGGGATGATTGTTCTCTTCTCCATTCATGAGGCATGAAGTCTGTTTGGATGTTACAATTAAATATCAATTCCAAAGGGCCTGATAGGTCATGTTTCATGCTATTTAGAAGGCATCCTTGGATATTGTCTGGGCTCATTGATGCAGTGTTCTTGGTCTTAGAGAGAGCATTAAGGACTTGTTCCATAGTGATGGCTGGGGGATTTATATTTGATTGTATTTCCTGAAGGAAAGGTTGAGGGAGAGAGTGGTGTAAAGTTGGAGCTGAATTTGTCAGCCAGTAGGCTTGATATATTTTTGGTTCAGTGTAGGTGGCTCCATTAACAATAAACTCTGCATACAATTATGTATTGTCTTTGGGGTTGTGGACATAGCTAAGGAATGCCTTGTCCTTGTCCTTTTGATGTTGTGATTCCACCAGGGTGATTTGATTAGAGTTAGTTCTATACTTCTTACTGGTGGGTAAAGTTGCCTCTATGCAGCTATTAACATGCTTGTACAGGGTTTCTGTGAACAGTTTCACATAGCCAGTGTTCGTAGGGCTTATGGAGGCTTGACATTTTGCCATGTAATCACTTAATAGTAAGAAGTTAGCCTTAGAGTAGCTTCTGGATATTCCAGGGTTATCTGGGGTTTCACATTTTATTTTTACTTCAAAAGAGACCATTCTGTGGCCTGACCTTACCAGAGAAGACATTATAATAAGGGATGCGCAGCACCATTACATGTCAGTGAGGACCAAGTCCAGCATGGGCTGCATCCCTGGATGGTGTATTTACAATCTGCTCCAAGGAGTTTGTGTTTACAAAAGCTAGGAATCCCTCTGCCTGCAAGTTTGGTGTTGTATATGATCCCCAGTTAATAAGGGGTAATTAAAGTTGCCCATGAATATGGTATTGGGTTGGATGGTGTGTGTTTCCAATAAGTTTAAATACATGTTATGAACCTGAGTGCATAATGTAGCGAATCCTAGCCCACGATAAGCAACTGACTGTGACTTTCTCCTTGCTCAGCCTGGTGAGAGAGACATCTTTGTGTCTCACAGTAGAGACTCCAGTGACTGAAATGATGATTTGTGTGGTGACATGCCTTATGGGCTTAGAAGTAGAAACTCCATGAGATGTGTCTGTATGTGCTGATGTGGTTATTGTTTTGAAAAAAGTGCATTTGGGGTTGCTGAGTGTATTTGTTATGTGTACTTGTTTAGGAGGTCTTTGGGGTTTGGGATGGTTGCATTTCAGTGCCTCAGCATATATGGGTCTATATGTTTGCTTCAAACCATGTGTGATAGGTGCAGTGTGTGTACTACTGACAATATGAGTGACATGAGGAGTGCGTTTATGTGAGAGCTTTGCCTCCAGTGACATTGTGTAAATACATCTCTCACATACCTTATCAGTTTACTTGAGAATTAGCTAGTTGTCAGTTAAAAATAGGCAATTTCTGCATTGCCTCAGGATGCCCAGATCTGCCAAGCTGGTAATAAAGACAGTGAGAAAGTTCATAATCATGGCAACAGGCCCTTTTTACTGATTAGTCAGCTGCGGTGAGACTACAAAGTGTACAATGTCTGGACTATGTTAATGAAAACTAGTTGTCCTGTGTGCATCTAGGTATAGGTGTTAATTTTAAGGGTGCTTATACAGGAAAAATTTGAACTCAAGGTTTCTGCATCTATACAGGGCACTGTAAAACACTTGAGGGGAAACTAATAAGTAGACCCTGATGATTTATGGCTGAAGTATTTAGGGAAATATCCTGAAGTTAGATTGGCCAGGAGCTAATCAAGCAGTATTACTGAAAAGAAAGAATTATCTTTGTCAAGAATGATGAAAAGAGGGAACTTGGTGAACAACCAGTGTCGGGCTGCTACTAGTGCTGATCTCAACACAGCTTCATGTTGCTGGGATACAATGCTCCTTTGCTTCTTCTTTCACCAGAAGCAAAATGGTAGCACCAACCTCAAGAAGAGAAGCAGGCCACAGGCTCTGGTGATAATTAGTCTTGTCCAAGATAATGTAGAGGCCTATTGGCTTAATGTAGCCTTTTCCTGATAGATGCCTTAAATAGCAACCAGACCATTTTGGAAGATCCAACAACAACACTCACTGCCCAAACAGAGACATTCAGGAGTGAATGCCTTATGCTTCTTTTCTCACTAGGAGCAAAATATAGGCAGAAATTCAAAGCTGGCAACTATGAAGCAGTTATCAGGCTTTCTGATTTTCAGCTGTCTCCAAGAAATAATGTCCCTATGCTCTTTCTCTCACCAGGAGCGGAAGAGAAGCACTAATTCTAAGATGACTACTATGAGGCAGAAAGTGGGCTCTCCAGTAATTTGTGATCTTTGACTGGATATTGCAGATTTAAAGGTAAGATGGAAAAAAAATTATAAATATGCTAACAGCTGCAATGTACACTAAGTAGTTAGATATGAAAGTGGGGGTAACTCAAGCTTTAGCAATCTAAGGGGAGAGACACTAATTACAAAAGAGCAAGAGAGATTGAAAGGGGGTGGGCAGTTTATATTCTGGCAGTAGGAATACAGTGGGACAGCCAATAAATTTAAATAGCTGAAGGGAAGAGATTTCACAAAATAATAATTTTGTGCTTACACACAATAGCCACTGGAAGAGGAGATGAAAGGAAATGTGTGGCCAAATTAACCTAATGGGTAGGCAACTAGAAAGACAGTTGAGTTTAAAAACAGGGAAGTACAGGTATGGGAGGGTGGAAGAAATTTTAATTTATGTATGATTCACATCAGACATAGCTGTGATCTATTTCCTAGTTTAAATATGCAATTGCACAGTTTAAAAAAAACACCACAATATACAAAATAGAAGAAGGCAATGAAGCAATACAAAATAGAAGAAAGCAAAAACAAACTAACCTTTCCCTCACAGCACTCCTAAATATTCTAGTCGTGATGCCGAACCTATGACATGTATGTCAAAGGTGAGACACACCGCAATTAGTCTATACTCTTCCCTAAATTTCAAGACACTCTGCATTCATTCAGTTTATTTTCCCTGACTTACTTCTCAGCATGCCACTGAGTATTTGTATATCATAATAATTTCTTTGCTATCCAGTTCCCGTCAGCCTGGGATGATATGGTCGATAGAACTCCATGCTTCGCCAGAAGCGGTCTTCACCTGTCACCTTTGGGATTTCAGTTTCTGGCAAAGGCTCTTGTTTCCCCCATAGTGCCTTTTTTAGGCAATGTCACAAGGACAACATTTCCAACATAAATTCCTCCTCAAAAACAACATCTGTGTTATGATGCTACACACTAGGAGACTAAATTTAAAACTGCACTCACTGGAAGCTGCTCTCACTTTGGAGGATGCTGACATCTGTGCAGTTACGGAGACCTGGTTCAGGGCTACAGAAAGCACCCCAACCATACTGGATTACAATGCCTTCCACTCATTTAGGCCATCATTTGAGAGTGGGAAAGGTAACAGAGGAGTATCAATTTTTAACAAAGACAAATACACTTCCAGATTGGTAAGACTGAATGAATCCCTTGAACTACTCCAAGTACAACTTACAATAGGCAAGACCCCTCTACAAGTTGTTGCCAGTTATAGGACTCCCTCCATGAATCAGGACTCCCACAATGCCTACCTGGACCTACTGATGTCACTTGATATACCACCAAAGACCCTGGTATTGGGGGACTTCAACTACCTATCAATAAACTGGTCTAACTATACTTGTACCAATGCACTCGGCCAGAGATTTTTGAACTTTGTAAAATCAAATGCCCTGGACCAGTTAGTTGACACATCCACAAAGGGTTCAAACATTCTGCATCTGGTGCTTACAAACATGAGTGATCATTGCACCACCCGAAGTGTACAGTCCTCCCTGGTGAGATCTGATCACAGGTCAGTCACACTAGAAGTAACAATCGCATCTGACCCATCCCCAGCTGAAACAAGGCTAAAAAGTTTCTCCAAAGCTAACTACAATCTTTTAAGAGACATCATTAGTAGTTTCATAGCTCCTTCCCCTACTGATCGCAAAGATACCTATGCTGGGATTTACACCAAATCCTTGTATAAACACCTGCACAAATACATCAACTCAGTTGTACCCAACAGGATCAAAGTAAGTTCCTCATGAAAGAACAAACCTGCTTGGTAGACATCTGCCATAAACAGGCTATATAATAGAAGAAAGAAACTGCTGTCTAAAAGCAGAAAGGGATGGTCCCCTAACTCAAAAGACTCCTCCTCGGCTTAAATAAGCAAATAAGATACCTAGTAAAGAAATCTAAAGTCGACTATGAATCCAAATTGGCCACTCTAGTTAAGGGTGACCATTAAGCATTCTTCTGCTATGTCCGCAATCTAAAAGGAAAATCCCAGATTTGTTCAGAACTTGTTGTAAATGGCACAACATATACTGAATCTTGGCATATTGCAAACCTGCTGACAGGTTCAGTGAGAACTTCTCCCCCTTGTCTCTGCCTCAGATACCACAAGACCTCTCTCCTACATGTTCCCTCCCTGTAATCTCTAAGGATGAGGTCCTTTATGCCCTTTCCAAGGCTAAAAACATGGCCTCTATGGTACTGAACAGCATCCCTGGCTGTATTCTAAATACTTTAAAGCAGGAGCTAGCTGCACCTCTGGGTACCCTCTTCAACTACACCCTAAGCACTGGATATGTCCCAGCAGACTGGAAAACTGCTACTGCCATCCCCAACACAAGAGGGTGGGGTACCTCCACTGACCCCATAAGCTATAGACGCATAGGTCTGACCAGCCTCATATGCAAGGCCATGGAGAGAATCTTCATGGACCTTATCAGCAAAGATATAGGCAACCTCCAAACATTAGACTCATCCCAGTTTGGCTTGTTCAAAGAGAAAGGATGTCTACTGAACTTGATGGACTTCTTCTAGACAGTCACCAAAGCCCTGGATGAGGGTAAAAGTGTGCATGCAGCCTATCTGGATTTAACAAAGGCCATCAACACTGTCCCCCACTTAGGTATCATTGATAAACTTACCGAACTGAATGCAAAATTGTATATCTTTAGGTGGGTTGCAAACTGGCTCATGGAAAGAACACATACAGTTAAAACAGGGGACTCTATATCCACCAGCAGACCAGTAACCAGTGGAGTTCCACAAGGCTCGGTGCTGGGGCCCCTAGTGTTTGGAATATACTTTTCAGAAGTACAGGCCAAGACAAAGGGTGTGTGGCTGACAAAGTTTGCAGATGACCGCAAGCTGGGCATGGTCATAGAATCCCCTAGTGACAATGGCACCCTTCAGGCGGGTCTTACACAAACCAGTGATTGGTGCCAAAGCCATGGGCTCACGTTAAATGTAAAATATCGCATCATCATCCCCTTAGGCAAGGTTGACATTCCTACAAAGTACCACATTAACAACAGCACCTTGAGTACCCAATTAGTGGTGAGGGATCTGGGTAAACAGGTCGACGGTAACCTCTCATTTAATCACCAGTTTTCCTCAGTGATAAGGACAGCCATCTATGTCACCTATTTTATTAGTAAGGGCATTGCCTCCAGAAAAAAGGAGGTTATAACCTCCCTTGTACTCTTCCCTTATCAGACCAATAATAGAGTATAATGCCCCCTTTGGTATGTACCTTGCCAGGCACCTTCAGTGAGTGGTGAGACCTCAGAGGTATCTTACACAGAAAATTCAAGCATTCAACACATTTCTTATGTGATAGATTAAAATCCCTGTCTCTGTACTCTTGTCATACAGACTACACAGGGGAGATCTCTGCCTTGCTTATAGGGCAACCTCAGATCTAACCCTGATGAAAATGCTGCATATTAGCAAGTCAAATGGCACTCCTTGCACTCACTCTAACGACCTTAACATGAGACGTGACATGAACAAGATTTGCTGGAGAGACAGATTCATCTCCCAAAGGCTTCCCCTACTCTGGAATAAGCTGCCAATCCAAATGAAACAGAGTCTGTGTTTGACCCTATTTAAGCATAACCTATATGGTTGGATGGGAAACCATAAATTCACCCCAGGGGTCTCACCAGCATCCATTCTAGACAAGGGCAGCAGATGTTGTGTTAGGTCTGTTAATAGCATCATTACAAGAGGGATATGGGGTAAAAACTTGGCTAGGCTTGTAAGGGCTTCTGGGCCATTAGCCTGGTAACTTCCTATGATCATATGATCTATTACAAAAACTGTCAAAATGCAGATACAAAAATTGTGCATGTATACATAATTTTTAAAACTGTAAGATGGATGATAGAAAAGCTTTTACAATATGTGGCATTCCAAATGCTGTCAAAATGCTATTATCAAAAACTCAGCATATGTAAGTATACCCTGCAGTCATTTCCTAAGTTGTGATATGATCGGTCATTAATTTTTGATTTAACATATTCTCAAATAATATCAAAATGTTGTTATTATATCCTGTGAACTGAAATGTATTTCCCCTGTACATTATGTCATATGCTATAATTTATATTTACTATGGTGTAGTCTTATGATCCAAAACACTGCTGAAAAGGGGTTTTGGACACCATTTATTTAAAAAACAAACAAATAAAATAAAACAAAATAAAATAATAAGTATTAACATTTTCAAAGCCTAGTAGTATACTTTCAAAGCAAAGAGAAATCAATGTCAACTAAGATATTGATGCCAGCTGTTAGGTGATATTTTAAATAAGAGCTGGGTGCAGATTTTCTGTTAAGAGGCAAACTGCTTTTGAGACTCTTTGTATATTTGCATACATACGTATGGATGAATTTTATATAGCTCAGATGTCCTTGAAGGAATATATTAAGGATGCATAGTAGTATAATACCAAGCATTACTCCAAGCTGCTACATACTAATATGTCAAAATAATTTAATGGGTATTAGGTATGGTGCAAGGCATACTGCTCTGTAACATTTATTTATCTTACAAAAACTCTCCTAAACTCTAAACTACTAGGTTTGAAGATATAGATACAATAACATGTTTTATCTTAAGGTTACTTCTGAGTGCAGATTCATTCTTACTAATCTTACTAAATTTGTGATTTTCTCTGTAACACATTAGTAGTGTTCATTAACTGCCATGACTACCAGTGAAGTTTTCTAGAAGTTTCTTCCTTGAATTGATTTTAGAATTTTGCTTCAAAATTCTTTGAATCCTGAATTTTTGTAATTTTCTACAGTCTATTGTCAGTTATTCAGCCATTAAATTACCATCTGACAAACTGAAAAGAAAGATGATCTGCATATATTAACTTAAAAGGAGGGCCTTTTGGAAAATCCAAGGACTACCTGTGTGAATGGAGAAAACATATACTTGGTCAGAAACTACAGTGCCTCGGAATATTTCCCCTCTTCAAGGTACGCCACTCTCAGAGTTAATATATATACAGTAAATAGCAGAATATAGGATGTAGGGATGGTATGTCATTACACTTATTTTCTGCATTCCTATGAGAATTAGGTTATTTTTGAAACTGATGGAAGCATAATTACTATTTACCCACTTGTAATAGAGAGTTCTCTAAAATGTATATGTTGTGAGAGATACAAACACATATTTTAACAGCATCATTGTAAAAGGCACATGCTGTTTTATGTAAACTAGTCTGCAGTCTTAGAGCTACCACATAGTTCATTTCACATAATACAGTTTTATGCCAGTTAGCTAGTGGAATGATTGATGAATGTGATATTATATTTAGCTTTGTTATAGATAATTTTTTTTCTCAGAAAATGAAGATACTCTGCAGTATACAGCACAATTACACATAAAATGCCACATCTGTCAAAGCATTAAAAGCATCTGAACCGAGCTAGCTCCTTAGACATAGTACATTATATCTTAACGATGCGGGCAACACCTTTAACTGCAGTATAAGAAATGCAGAACAGAACGCCACGCATTTATCAGAAAAGGCTGAGCCACTGTTTTCTGTCAGCTGTTGTTGCAAACTGCTTGTTGATATCTTGTATTACGTCCCTCATTCCTTTCATGAACTATCATTCTAAACATATGCTTCAAATTTTGTAACTAAATTGCTAGCACAATGGATGAAAGGCTTGTTTAACTGGCAACAGCTTAATTCACTCACACTATACAAGCAAAATACAAAACATTTAAAACCGGGTACTTCTATTTTTGTACTCACTAGACATAAAAAATCTGTTTTTACTGAGGATTCTGGAATGTGTCACAGGTCTGAAGTCTGAATAGGAAAAGCAAATAAAACTGTAAATCATTTCTTCAGAAGTGTAGCTTTTCAGTAAGGGACAGAATACCTTTGAGACTCCACATACATTTGCATACATATGTGTGGATGAATTTTATAGAGCTCACATGATCTTGAAGGAATATGTTTAGGCTTATTAAAAGACAGTTACATAGTGGATAAGCATCTTAAACGTTTCTTTGATGCATCTTTCTGGGATATAAATAAAAGTGTTTTGCCAATGTTCCCAATCTAACAGGGCTGTCTGACTCGGAAAGGCTGGTATGAAAGTCATTTCCCTTTTAGGTGCAGTAGCTTCTTACCACAGACTCAACAAAACCATGAAATATCATTACCATCTGATTCTGAATGTCTGACAACTACTTCTTTGTTTTTCCCTGCAGTCTGGGGAGCTCTGCAGCACATTATCATATCACAAGCAAAATTACACCTTTTAGACACAGGGTAACTTGTGAAGTTTCTTCAGATTTTTTGCACTGAATGATGAATGAATGCATACATTGTTTAAAATATGACATTTAATTTTGAACAAATGTCATAGTGGAGTTAGATGTAAACATTGTCTCACTAAAGGAAACTGTTCCTATATCCTTGTTTGTACTGTACGTATTTGGTGACTAATTTAATAAGGCATTTATATACAGTGGCTGTGTGACTGAAAGAAATCATAAGTGTCTGCTCATCTCTGTCTTATTTAAATCTAAAATGGCTGCTTTATTTCAAAAATACAAAATAAGAGTTTAGAAGTGAGGCAAATTAAGAACATATTTGTCACTGCATGAATTCGTTTTGGTTTCACATCATCTTTACTTTATTACACAGGAGTTTCATATGCATTTGTATAGCTATTGTATATCATAACATGAAATATTATGGAAAATATGATGTGGCTAGAACTGCTAACATACAAATCAAAGAAACTGATACATGTTAACTTCCACAATGGTTATGAAGCTTTACAGGAATATTTACTTTAAATATTTTAGTTTCAGATAAATGCAAAAATGTTAATCTAGTTGATATTTACTGTATGATATCAACTGCTAACAAAAAAATGAAAAAAAAAACAAAATGTTAGCAGAACAAGTCGACTGGACACCCAATATCTCTTAAGGGACAACCCAGAAGCAATGCCTGGTTAAGTGACTTGCTCATAATCACACATCAAGCAAAATGGAGGCTGTGGAAATCAAAAACATGACTGTTGCAATGTTTAGGATTAGCAGCACGTACTCTTAAACCTCTGCTTATATTATTCATAGGTGATAAAGTTCCGTAAAAATTTAATGTTTTTCTTTCTGTTGTATTGAGCAATGTTCTTTAACATCACTGTCAATTGAAAAAACAAACAAAAAAAACCCAGCACTAACTGGAAATTGCCTCAAAGCATTATTTCTACACTCAGTCTCTTACCGACTGGCATACAACAAGGTATCCATGGATCCTGCTCAGTTGAACTTTTACATACCCGCAAAACAAATATCATCAGATTTACTAGATTTAAAGACCTAAATTTTGCTTGCAAAATAAAAACGCCACATTGGAGAGACAGATATGTATCGCAGAGTATTCCCATTGTCTGCAACAGGCTTACCATCCATGTGAAATAAAGATCCTGCATAACCCCTTTAAGCATAATTTGGAATATTGGATGGGAAATTAACAATTCACCCAGGTGTGGTGCCTATATCTATGTACACCTATGAAACTTTAAAATGGTAAGAAAATGTTATTTTCTGCTAGACATGATGCCAGTTACATTCCTTATGAAAGAAACCCCAGTCCTCTGCTTCTTCATCTACTAAATATTATTATCTTCAAACGTCTATATCCAGGAGAAATTATGAATTTACTGATACAGAAAAGTCAGAATTCAAGTTGCTTTTGTTGAAAAAAACATTGATTTCTGATAGATACGGTCTTAAAACTAGGGTCTGATGTAGCTTGAGTTGCAGATGTAGTTAATGTAAAAATATTGTTTAAATGTGTTACTGTTCTGGTGATGGTCATTGATTACTAATGCGTTTGCTGCACTGGTAACATATATTTTAGAAGTCAGCATCTTTGTTTATATAATTCAATAAGACTATATAATCCTTACTCGTTCAAATGTGACAACAATTGAAAATCTAAAAAAGGCAACCTACAACTATGATTAACAGTATGTTTTGGTAATCCAGTGATTCCCCCTCTATCCTTATACAGCTTAATTTTAATTTTAATAGAAGTAATTATTGTTTCTTTGTATGTGAATTTCTCAGATATGGGCAGAAATGTATCTTTGCTACCAACATTCCAGTAAATATGCTTATTCATGATTAGTCTATAAACATTATTTATTTAGTTAGTTATTTGAATTTGAAGCTGGAAATTGATGGTGTAATGATTAATGTTGTTAGTGCATATGCTCCACAAGTTGGGTGTGCAATGGATGAGAAAGAAAAATTTTGGAGTGAATTTGATGAAGTGGTGATGACTGTACCCAAGGGTGAGAGAGTGGTGATTGGAGCAGATTTAAATGGGCATGTTGGTGAAGGGAACAGTGGGGATGAGGAACTGATGGGTAGGTATGGTGTTAAACAAAGGAATGCAGAAGGTCAGATGGTAGTGGATTTTGCGAAAAGGATGGATATGGCTGTGGTGAATACGTATTTTAACAAGAGGGAGGAGCATAGGGTGACATACAAGAGTGAAGGAAGATGCACATAGGTGGCTTATATCTTATGTAGGAGGGCCAGTTTGAAGGAGACTGGAGACTGTAAAGTGGTGGCCAGAGAAAGTGTAGTTACGCAGCATAGAATGGTGGTTTGTAGGATGACGTTGGTGATCAGGAAGAGGAGAAGGAGTGTGAGGGCAGCACCAAGGATCAAATGGTGGAAATTGAAAAAGGGTAATTGTGAGGTGGAGTTCAGGGATGAGTTAAGACAGGCACTGGGTGGCAGTGAAGAGTTACCAAATAGCTGGGTAACTACAGCAGAGCTAGTAAGGGAGACGGCTAGAAAGGTGCTTGGTATCACATCGGGACAGAGGAAGGACGACAATGAGACATGGTGGTGGAATGAGGAAGTACAGAAGAGTATACAGGCAAAGAGGTTGGCAAAGAAGAAGTGGGATTGTCAGAGATATGAAGAAAGTAGACAGGAGTATAAGGAGATGAGGTGCATGGCAAAGAGAGAGGTGGCAAAGGCTAAGGATAAGGCATATGAAGAGTTGTATGAAAGGTTGGACACTAAGGAGGGAGAAAAGGACCTGTACCGATTGGCTAGACAGAGGGACCTAGCTAGGAAAGATTTGCAGCAGGTAAAGATGATAAATGATAATATGGGAAACATACTCACAAGCGAGGAGAGTGTGTTGAGGAGATGGAAAGAGTACTTTGAGGGGTTGGTGAATGAAGAGAATGAGAGGGAGAGAAGGTTGGATGATGTAGGGATAGTGAATCATGAAGTACAATGGATTAGCAAGGAGGAAGTAAGGATAGCTATGAAGAGAATGAAGAATGGAAAGGCTGTTGGCCCAGATGACATACCTGTGGAAGCATGGAGGTGTTTAGGTGAAATGGCAGTGGAGATTTTAACCAGATTGTTTAATGAAATCTTGGAAAGTGAGAGGATGCCTGAGGAATGGAGAAAAAGTGTTTTGGTACCGATTTTTAAGAATAAGGGTGATGTGCAGAGCTGTAGTAACTACAGAGGGATTAAATTGATCAGTCACAGCATGAAGTTATGGGATAGAGTAGTAAAAGCTAGGTTAAGAAGGGATGTGATGATTAGTGAACAGCAGTATGGTTTCATGCCGGGAAAGAGCACTACAGATGCGATGTTTGCTCTGAGAGTGTTGATGGAGAAGTACAGAGAATGTCAGAAGGAGTTGCATTGTGTTTTTGTAGACTTGGAGAAAGCATATGACAGCATGCCTAGAGAGGAGTTGTGGTATTGTATGAGGAAGTCAGGAGTGTCAGAGAAGTATCTAAGAGTGGTACAGGATATGTACAAGGGTAGTGTGACAGCGGTGAGGTCTGCAGTGGGAGTGACGGATGCATTTAAGGTGGAGGTGGGGTTACATCAAGGATCAGCTCTGAGCCCTTTCTTATTTGCAATGGTGATGGACATGTTGACAGACGAGATCAGACAGGAGTCCCCATGGACTATGATGTTTGCAGATGACATTGTGATCTGTAGTGAGAGTAGGGAACAGGTGGAGGAGACCCTGGAGAGATAGAGATATGCTCTAGAGAGAAGAGGAATGAAGGTCAGCAGGACTAAGACAGAATATATGTGTGTGAATGAGAGGGAGGATAGAGGAATGGTGAGGATGCAAGGAGTAGAGGTGGCGAAGGTGGATGAGTTTAAATACTTGGGGTCAATAGTTCAGAGTAACAGAGAGTGTGGAAGAGAGGTGAAGAAGAGAGTACAGGCAGGATGGAGTGGGTGGAGAAGAGTGTCAGGAGTGATTTGTGACAGACGAGTACCTGTAAGAGTGAAAGGGAAGGTCTACAAGAGGGTAGTGATACCAGCTATGTTATATGGGTTGGAGACAGTGGCATTGACAAAAAGGCAGGAGTTTGAGCTGGATGTGGCAGAGTTAAAGAGGTTAAGATTTGCACTGGGTGTGCCGAGGGTGGACAGGATTAGGAATAAGTATATTAGTGGGTCAGCCCAGGTTGGAAGGTTTGGAGACAAAGCCAGAGAGGCAAGATTACGTTGGTTTGGACATGTGCTGAGAAGGGATATGGAGTATATTGGGAAAAGGATGCTAAGGATGAAGCTACCAGGTAACAGGATAAGAGGAAGGCCTAAGATAAGGTTTATGGATGTGGTGAGAGAGGACATGCAGGTGGTTGGTGTGACAGAGCAAGATGCAGAAGACAGGAAGAAATGGAAACAGGTGATCCACTGTGGCGACCCCTAACGGGAACAGCCAAAAGAAGATGATGATAAACCACTTAGATTGAACTACCACACACTACAAATGAGGATTGCCAATGTGTCAATAGTGCAATCCCACTAAAGGCTGCTGGGAATGAAGACTTTCCTGTATCCAGAACACTGATTCCTTACTACTCCAACTCAGGAAGATCTCGCCCACGGCAGGGAGTCTGCACTCAAACTGCTCATGACAAATGCAGTAACAGTAAACCATGCAGAGGGCCAGTTATTCTCATTTCAGTCACTTTTTGATGGTACACCTTTGACACAACAGTTTGTCAAACCTTTCTGCCCTAGGACAAGATGTTATCTATGGAGCAGCTAGTTACTGCAATTCAATTTGTGATTTATGACTTGCCCAGAAACCTTAAGCTTTTTGGAATATTCCATTTTTATGGCTGGTTATGCACAATGTCACTGCATCTTGACTTTCTTTCCTTTATATCTGAATTGCAGGTCTGTTAATAATGCCTTCACTGTGGTTGGACCCCTTCAGCAAATAATCCAAGACTCCATTCTAGCACCATACTTCCAAAGTCAGTCTCCAGTGACACATTTGTTGTAAGGAAGCTGATGGATACACTGGAAGATAATTCACAGTGCTTGATGACCTTCTCAGGTACTCATGAGAGTCTTGGAAATGAGGGCAGTCCTTCAGAAAATCATTTCTTTTCAGGTAGACCTATGGGAGTCATTAATATTCAGCTGGACAGCAAGGTTGCCATTTGGAATATCAACAAACAGAGGGAATGCATTCTGCCATACTCTCATTATACCTTAATACAATGGTCATTTTTTTTCTGGCAGAGAACCATATCCAGAGACAGATTTTTGCAGAAAGATTCATCCTTTGATCCTTGACTACCTGTAAAAGGTTACTGAATCTATCAGTGATAAAAAGAACTTTTATTTCTGTTACAGTGTAGCATACAATCTCCTTACTTCTCTGAAGAGTGCCTGCTATGCCAACCTTTTTTAACTAATACAATTTTAAACGTGTTTTCCCATTTCTTCTGATGATGAGATTCATCCAGAAAGCCAAAATCATAGACAAAGTGACTTTAAAATCCCTCTTCTGACTCAGTCAATGTTGTTTTTTTCTTCTGAAACACCTTTTGCTACAGAAGCCCCTCTGTGACCATCCCTCTAATATGCTGCTGTCTTATCATATATGTTTGATAATGAAAAGATCCTGCATGCTCCCATCTGGTAGCTCTCATCAATTTCTTCCCTCAGAGTCCATCTACGTAAAAAAGCTTAATGGGATAAAACGCAATTTATTTTGTGTGGGTGACAAATAAAGGCACAGTCCCCTTTATAGCATATATCAAATTTGTCCCTCCTTATCTCTTTGAAACACTTGATACATGCATCAATTACTCTTCTATTAAAGTGAATGTGGCAGTCTTCTCTAACTTTAATTCTAATCAGGACTCCTACTCTCTTTCGAATCTTAAGGTTCATAAGGTCTTCTTACATTGTACCTTCTGTTTCAGGTCACTGATTCAAGATCCTGTCAATAAATGAGAAGCTTGCTCTTCTACCATTTGAACCTACTGTTCTGAAATTCTGAAGTTCCTGCCCTAGAAAACTCTCTGTGATTGATTTATTTGTGTCTTTTGGCTTTTCCCGGAACTCCGGTCCGCTAATGATTGACAATTGATTTTTATGTACCGTCTTGCCAGGCCTGATGCACAACCTTCAACGAAGGTACGCCCATTCACGCATGTCTCCACGCAGAAAACGCTCTAGCTGAGAATTGTACTGGACAGCGTCTTACTGTGAGGCGATATCGCTACCACAGCACCATCACCGTGGGTCTCTAACTCTCTGTGATTGATAATTATGATATTTGTTAAGGGGTTGTCTAAATTACAAGGTCTTTCTGTAAGGCCTCCTTAACTAATGTTCCATAAAGACAATGTGGGACTCAGAAGTAACACGTACTTTCTGTCAAAAGCTGTCACAGAGCTAAATTTGAATCTGTCAAGAAACACACTTGCCTTTCTTCTTGATGACAATAGCCATGGCAAATGCCTCCTGTATCATATGTATGGCCATAGGCAGCTTAGATTGTATGTGACCAAAACCAAATCCTTCTGCATGAATGGCCATTTTTTTTTAATGCTTTTGAGAAGTCAGAGTGAGATGAGATTGTATGTAAGCTTACCTTTTTCCAGATGCATTGAATTTGGTCATCACAAATTTGAAAATCCTCTTTGTATGACAAGTCTGACTTCATTCCTCTAGAGGAATAACAACTTAACTGCCTTTTTCCATAACACTACTACTAACATTATTTAGTATGCAGCTATAGACTGATCCTCCCAGAATACCTTTGTAAAGCAGTATAACATGGACACTGCTTTCAGGTCTAGGTATTATTCAGTCTGCAAAGAAATACAGAAAATTTGGGCTGCTCTCTGTGTAACTGTAAGACAGTTTGCATTTTACAGAATCAGGCAATAAGGGTACTAGGGTATTCTAAAAATGAAATGTCATTTTGGTTACCACTGGTGATAGGTGGAGGGAACATTAAGGACAATAATGAGAAAAGTTAAAGAAAAGAATGACCCTGACATAATCATCACTTCAAACTTTAATTAGTACACTGTGAAGACAAAAGGTGCATTGAGCAAAATGTAAGGTTTTAAATTAAACATGTAGAAACTAAGGAAATAACAAATGCATTATTGCAACATTGGTTGATCAACTAGACATTAGTCCTATGTGGTCTTAAGCTGAGCTACACTTCACAACATATTAGAATTCTGTACTTCCCCTTTCAGCAATCTCTCATACTTGGGGACATCCAAGTGCAGAGCAGTTGCCTGATTATTAAGAGACAAGGCTGATTTGTCATCATAATATAACAAATAGTACACAATTGTATATTTTGCAGACCTACAATTGTCTTCAACACCAACATCTAATAAAAGACCTCTCATCTACAGGGGAATGGAGGAAGGGTATCTTTGAACCATCCAGGAGGACATGTAGTAAATCAATTAACACAGAAAAAATGCATCTAATAGTATATACTTATTTATCTAGTAGGATATTCCTTGGTGGGTTCCATGTTGGGGCAAATTGTTAGCAGCACCACTAATGCAGAAGGATCCCAAGGAACTTCTGAGGAACCAGATACAGCACTCCTTTAACTAACTGCATAGCCACTCAGATGTCCAAACCTGTAGGACTTCCCAAATGTGGCATAAGCACACACATCACCATCTAGATGATAATAATTGATGAAGGTATAAATTAAGCAGGTGAAGTAATAATATCTAGAGATATTCTTGAATGGACCACAGAAGTCACCCACTCATCTAGTGGAACAGACTTTTAAATGCAGCATTATTTGCCAATAGCAGACTGATGAAAGACATTGCAGTTTATAAATCACTTGAAAAGTGTCTGCACTACACATTCTAGACTCTCCCCCCTAGACTAATGGAGATGAATAGTTAGTCTACCTTCCTAAACTCACTCACTTCCTCAGGCAATACCTGAGCTGTCTGATGGATGAAGATGACTTGGACAGTTCTCCACTGGTTTTTGTCACCAACAAATAAATGGAGGATTAAGGGCTAGTTTAGGAAAATCTCCAAAAATGCCTTCAGGAGGATGGGCCATTATGTCCTGTTTTTATGAAGGCCTGAGGGGGAATTCTGTAAAGCCTACATACTTTTTTTTTTCATGTAAACATCATGGTGCAATGCATACATAAGCATGAACATTTTTAGATTCAGCAAGTGCTACTCAGCGGCGCGCACACACATGTGCAAACAGGGTAAATTCCATGGAATGCACATAAACCTCATAAACAGGTGAATCCTATGCAAATGAGGCAGGTTGAGTAATCCAACAAACAGAAATGCATCCGTGTAGACTCCTTGTCAGTGCCCATAGTGCATGTGGAATTTTTCTGCATACAGGAGTCTACACAGACAGAAGGGGATGTAAAATTCCAAAAATATGGACATACATCCCCTGAAAATGTTATACCACATACAAATATGTACAAAAGTAACATTGTGGATGTCAGAAAGAGGAAGGGAATAAGTTAAATTAATAATATTTTTTTTTAATAATCTTGGCATGTTTGGGCTATGTGCCACAGTGTGCAAACATGATTAATAGAAAAAAAAATTAGAATGTATTTTTTACAAATGTCTTATAGGACTTTGCATCAGGTCCATACAGTGGTGTATTAGTGCTGTTACCCAGCTCATATGGCTATGAAATGTGTAGTTTCCAGGCTGCCAGCATGGATATGAATGCAAGTGAGGTGAATTTCTTGAATAGCAAAAAGGAGTAAACGTATCTACTTCATGTTGATATTTCCACTGGATATGGATGACATCAGGAGGTGTGTCCTGTTACATTTAAGATTTTTTAAATCCCAGTGCACATGTTTGCGAGGCGTGCTGCATAGCTGAGTGGGCTCGGACCGACCACCCAGGTCACAGTGATGATGTAAGCAGCAAGTGATTAAAACCAGATATATTGAATGAATTAATTTGGACTGCTGTATAAGCTATGCTGTGCGGCTTGGCGCATAGCTTAATGTGCTCATGCGAGCACACTACCCACGTGTCAGTGATGAAATAAACAGCAATTAGTGCAAAGCAGATATATTCCATGAATATTTATTATTGTGTATAAGCTATGCTGCATGAAGCAGTGCATAGTGCTGCATCACGCACTAAAGTAGGGCTTTTAAATCATGTTAATTGCAGTCTAGGTAGGTGTACTTCATCATACATAGCCAATCACACATGGTGGATCTACAGCAAGCCTGTACAAATTACGCATACACCCTACATTCTGATTTTTCCCCAATTATCTGTTCCATCGCAGTAGAGACTTGGAAATTTTAACTGAGATAATGCTAGTACCTGCTGCAGCTATGCTACATCTATATGTGCTACATGCTAAAGTTAATGCTGCTGGTGCTGCTGACAATAGGCCTCGCCCGAGAAGGAGAAGAGGTTCAGGCCCAGGGTAACCTTCCAGGAGCTATATTAGCTGGAGATTGCAGAGTGCTACAGGGTGGAAAGGGACATATTACAAGAACTCACTGAGCTCTGCCGACCTCAACTCGGAGACAGAGCTAAGAGAGAGGAACCCATCCCAGTGGAAACAAAGGCATGTGTAGCCCTTGGGATACTAGGTACAGGTACTTTTCAAAGATCAAATGGGACATAATGGAGGTGTCACAGGCATCTGCATCCAGGATACTCCACCAGTTCCTGGACATGATGCTCCCACATGCCAGTGAGCACATATCTACTCCCCTCTCCCCTGAGGTGAGGGCCAGCAATATGCAGCACTTCTGCATGTAGCACAATACCCTGAAGTACTGGATGCCATAGACTGCACTCATGTACACATCAAGGCACCACCTGGTGAGCAGGGTACAATCTATGTTAACCGCAAGGGGTACCACTCCATCAACTGCCAGGTCTTGTGCAATGCCCAGGGGAATATCCTGAATGTTTGTGCTGGCAACCCTGGCAGTTTTAATGACTCCCATATCTGGCACAAATCACAGCTTTACCAGATGTTTGCTGGGGGGACATCCCACAGGGCCATTTACTGGGAGATGCTGGCTACACCCTGGAACCATGGATAATGACACCCATCAGAAATGCGCACACACCCATGGAAGAATGCCATAATGAGGAATATGGACAAACTAGGAACATCATTGAGTGTGTTTTTGGGCTTCTGAAGTCATGGTTCTGGTGCCTAGATATGTCTGGTAGAGCCCTGCAATATTCTTCAGCCATATGTGCATATATATTCACAGTATGTGCTATGCTACACAATCTGATCTTGCGGAAACAGCTGCAGCAGGGTCAGCAAAGGGAAGGGATACACAGACCACTACCAGTGCCTAGATCACCACAGCCACAGTCACAGGAGGACTCAGAGGAGGAACCCCCTGTTGATGTCCCTGTAGGCAGACATAGGCATGCTCAGTACACCCTGGCCTTGGCTAAGAGACAAAGCATAGCACATTCACTGACAACCTAGGGACCTAGGGACTGACACCTTACTCTTACTCACATCCACATATTAAAATTGATGCCAGGCGACTCACAGTTCCTATACCTAACCATATATTGGCTGTGCACTGCTTGCATTAGACAGAGTCAGCCCTGAACTACAGTTGTGTCAACTGCTGCATTTGCAAGGTAAGCCCATAACCTACACAGTACTCATAAGGTTTATTACGATATGTCACTGTATGTATGGATTGGGTACATTACGCAAGTAATTATAGTGGGCTACTTGAACAGCAATGACATCCACATGGGACTACAGATACCCATTCCACTATCATGTATCCATTATTAGTCACTAGGCCTCACGCAAGGACTATTCATGCAGTCCTACTGCAACAGATTACTGGTACATCAGTCAAGGAAGATGTTAAACAGTGGGGTTAAATAATAGAATATTTTGAATCCCAGCAGAACATGCAGTATTGTTCCCCCATGCATCTATATTACATAATTAAACTGTTAAAAGTTCAAACGTCATATAGTTGACACCATAGGATCGAACTTTTAAAAGTTTGAAAATGTAATAAAAAAAAAATAAACCAAAGAAATAACCTACCTGAATGGTTTAAGAAATGGGGCAAACCTCTGTGCATGCCCCACACCCCCCGCTCTTTAAATATAGCAACTCTGAGATCACACTAGAGTGCAGAAAGGGAAATCTTCCCATTCTGCACTGTACGGAGATCTCCATTGAAATGTTTGAACTTTTAAAAGTTCAATCATATGGTGTCAACTATATGACGTTCGAACTTTTAAAAGTTTGACAACATGATATAGACCATTTCCCCACCCCCATCCCAGCAGCGTTCCCTTGTAACTACTGTAACAGTAACTCGTCAATGGTATATGAGCATTTCAGTCAGTCTCACGACAGTAACATAGAAATTAATCTTATATTGTATGTCTTAGGTAATGCAGGAATAACAATGTACATATTTATTCAGGTGATTGTGTGATGAATGAGCCCCATCTGGCAAGTAGCTTGTGTGGCTCAATGGACTAGGGCACTTATATATATATATATATATCTGTTTCTCACTATCTGTCTCTCCCTATGGATAAATATTTATATGTATGTGTGTGTGTGTGTGTGTGTGTGTGTGTGTATATATATATATATATATATATATATATATATATATATATATATATATATATATATATATATATATATATATACACACACACACACACACACACACACACACACACACACACACACAGGCAAAAAATACACATAAATACACAAAATCATACTCGGAGGCTCTAAATAAAAACCTGTAAAAGCATCAGAGACCTCCAAAGCAAACACCTAAACAACCTGCACTTCCCGTCACAAACCAAACAACACATAAAACACAAAATCAGTGTGCTGCACAATCACAGCCCTTAAGGCAAAATAACATACCTAACACACTAGTAATAGGTGACTCTATAGTCAGGCACACTGACGTCCCACTCACTAGGCTGAACAAGCAGAAGGTTACTGTTAGCTGCCTGTCGGGAGCCAGAATCTGCCACATAACACAAGCACTCAGGTCACTCCAGAACAAGTACAAATATGACACTGTCATTGTTCATGTTGGTGTGAATGACCTGAGACATACCTCCCTGGACTACATGAAAAGAGACATGGAAGAGCTCTCTGATCATGTAGCCCAGGCTAGTATGACCCTGACCCTGAGTAGCATCCTGCCCTCACCAAGAATGATACCTCAGTATAAAGAAAAAATGATCAATTTCAACAATTGGCTAAGCTTCTGGTGTCATTCAAAGGGGATCCAGTGTCTGTCAGCCTGGGACGACATGCTCAACAAGCCGCGTTGCTTCACAACAGACGGCTTGCACCTGTCACCCCTAGGCTTTCGAATACTGGCCAAGGCTCTTGCTGCCCCCATAGTGCCTTTTTTAGGCAAGGCTCAAAAGTCAAACCCACCTCCGTAAACAGCACAATTAACAAAAAACTGAAGGTTATGCTACTAATGCCAGGAGTTTAAATCTCAAAATGCATGTGCTCGAAGCACTCCTCAGTATGGAGAACATTGACATCTGTGCAGTAACTGAAACCTGGTTCAAGGCTCCAGAGAGTACCCCGGCACTACCAGGCTACAACTCATGCCACATGTTTCGGCCACAGAACATGGACCGAAATACAAAAGGAGGGGATGTACCCATATTCATCAAGGATACCTACACCTCCAGGTTAGTGGCACAGCATGATACCTCTGAGATCATCTATGTGCAACTAACATCGGGCAAATCTGCAATGCAAATTGTGGCCTGCTACAGATTACCCTCCATGACCCATGACCACAACTCCAACTTTCTGGAGACACTGCAAAACATGAAGGTCCTACCAAACAATTACCCTACCATTCACTGGGAAAACTACTTGAGTACAAATTCCCAGGTCCAGCGCTTCCTGGAATTCATCAACTCAAATGCCCTGGATCAGCTGGTAAACTCCCCTACCAGAGGTGAAAACATATTGGACCTGGTCATCACCAACATAGGCGGCAGGTGTTCCACACCGGAGGTCAACTCGTCACTGGTTAGATCAGATGATAAACTAATCACTCTGGATGTCCACAACCCACCACCACCCCCAACTAAGGAAAACACAGTAAAAAACTTTTCTAAAGCAAACTTCACCTTACTTAAGACAGAGGTGGTAAGTTTCACAGGCCCCACGTTAAAGGATAATGCTGCCCAAGATGCAGAAACCTTTACAAATGCACTCTATGAGCACCTACATGGATGCATGGATTGTGCCATCCCTAGCAAAACCAAGACTCACTCCTCTAAGAGAAGGAAACCAGTTTGGTGGACCCCTGCAATAAACAGGCTATACAATAGAAGGAGGAAACTAGTTCAGAAAAACAGCAAATCCCAAGAAGGAAAGACATCCCTGATCAGTATCAGTAAGAAACTAAGGTCCCTCATGAAATCATCCAAGGCTAACTTTGAAAAAAAAAAACAGCCAAGGATTCAAAAGATAACCACAAAACCTTCTTTAGCTATGTTAAGAATCTAAGTGGCAACTCACAGATATGCACTGAACTAGTGCAAAATAGCACAAAATATACTGAACCTACTGATATTGCCAACATCCTGGCAGATAGATTCAGTGCAAACTTCACCCCCCCTCTCACCTCCAAAAGGACCCACAACAATACCGGAAAAGTGTAGTGTCCCAAAAATCACAGACGCACAGGTGAAAACAGCCCTTTCAAAAGCCAAAAACAGCATCAATGGGACCAGATGGTGTCCCAGGCTGCATCTTGCATGAACTACAGAACAAATTAACCCCCCACCCAAACATGCTGTTCAACCTCAGCCTCTCCACAGGCTATGTGCCCATAGAATGGCGCACAGCAACGGTTATTCCTCTCCACAAAGGAGGTGCCACAACTGATGCTGGTAACTATCACCCCATAAGCCTGACTAGCCTGGTCTGCAAGGCTATGAAGCGCATCATCATGGAACTCATTAATAAAGACATTGGGAACCACCAGATACTTGACCCAACCCAGTCTGGCTTTGTTAAGGGCAGATCATGCCTACTAAACCTGGTTGACTTCTTCAAGACAGTCACCAAGGCCAAAGATGAGGGAAAGGTAGTTCACACAGCCTACCTTGACCTCGCCAAGGCTTTCAACACCATTCCCCACTCAGGTATTACAGAAAAACTCACCAGCCTGAACATAAACCCCTACGTCATGAGATGGGTTGCCAACTGGATTACAGACAAAACTCACATGGTAAGAATAGTGGGTTCCAGGTCCAACTCTAAACCAGTCACAAGTGGTGTCCCGCAAGGCTTGGTGCTGGGACCCCTACTGTTCGGCATATAGTTCTCAGAAGTACAGGCAAACACAGGAGGACTATGGCTAACCAAGTTCACCAATGACTACAAACTGGGAGCCATAATTGACTCTCCGGCTGACACGGACATCCTCCAAAAGGGCCTTACTGAGACGGACACCTGGTGTCAAAGTTATGGCCTCAAGTTAAATGCCAAAAAATGCATAGTCATCCCGTTTGGGAAAAACAAAACACCCATGAATTACAACATAGGCGGCAGCCCCCTTAATACAGAAGAGGTAATAAGAGATCTGGGGACCCAGGTAGATAGCAATCTCTCCTTTGACAATGATATTGTCAAAGCAGTTAGGAAATCCTTCTATGTGGCCCATCTAATTACTAAAGGGTTTGCATCTAGAAATAAAGAGGTTATAGTGCCCCTCTACTCGTCACTCATTAGACACATCATAGAGTACAATGCCCCATTTGGGATGTACTTCACAAGACACTTCCAACAGCTGGAAAGACCACAAAAGTACCTCACCAAGAGGATTACTGGCCTCAAACATATGTTCTATGCAGCCCAACTGAAAAAACTCCGGCTGTACTCAGTGGCATATCGCTTACTCAGAGGTGATCTCTGCCTGATTTACAAAGCCATGTCCAACTCAGAATTGATGGACATGCTCCACCTAAAGAAATCCAAGTCACTATGAGCCACGCACTCTAGTGAGCTAAACCTCACCACAACAATAAATAGAACATTCTGGAGGGATAGATTCCTGTCACAGAGACTCCCCATGCTTTGGAAAAAAATTCCAAATTACATCAGGCAGAGCCCCTCACTAACACTCTTCAAAGATAAATCTTGACGAGTGGATGGGTAACAGACAATATACCCCTGGGATCACTTCATTGGCTCTGCTTGACAGAGGATCAGTTAATTAAACAATGGGGTGGCGAAAGCTGACACACTGTGGCTAGGCTTATAAATGCCCTCGGGCAGATAGCCTAGTACCTACCTATGAACCTATGAACACACACACACACACACACACACACACACACACACACACACACACACACACACACACACACACACACACACACACACACCTCCATTTATATAAATGTCCCTGTTATATGCATAAATATATATGTTTATATGTGTGTGTGTGTGTGTGTGTGTGTGTGTGTGTGTGTGTGTGTGTGTGTGCATGTCTGTATTGCCCAACATACCCTGATAATGGTGAGTAAAGCTGCACTATGACACATATATAATGTTGCTCAAAGGACCAAAAGTAAGGGCTCAACAGTAGATAATGCATTTGCTTACAGCCCCCTGTGCCTGTTGGATGTCACCACACAAACACCAACAAGTGAACAGGTTGCATAATGTATAATGTTTTCTTCTCACTCATTGCCAGGGCAAATTGTTTTTGCCCACAGGCTTGCTCATCCAAATGCAATGGCCAAAATGGCTATTGTTGCCACATAGCTAGGATAGAATGCTAGAGTACTATATGCAGATGATGGTAATGTCACTCTACAGGCCACACACTCTGTTCAACACAGGCCTAGTTTATGTCCTCCACAAGTAGTTCACCTGCAGTCATTTATCAAATAGACTTCAGCCGTGGACCATGTACAAAGTAATGGGATCTTTAGTATGTAAGACTAGATACATAGGGGTTCTAATCTCCATACAAGCCACTTGGTGTCTTTGTATGTATGTGCATCTCCCTGCAAAACAACTGAGAATCCCCCCATTGACTACCAAACTGCAATGATTCTGCAAGTTTTGGCCCTTGCAGTTGATGCAGGCCTCCAAACCCCTGTCTTATACAAGGCCTGCTGATGTAATCTACCTTAAGACTACCAATTGTCACTCTAATGTCAGAATTAAGCCATGGTGTATGCAATATGTTCTGTGATTTGTAGTGTGTAAGACTAGATATCTAGGGGTTTTAATCTCACTCCAGCCATCTTGGTTTGTGTATGTGCATTTCCCTACAAAATAAATATGATCACCACACTGACTTAGAAAGAGATAGGGTTTTGCAGTATTTTGATTGTAGCAGGTGATGCAGGGTTCCAACATCCTCACCACTACAAGGCCTGCTGATGTCATCTAGCATAAGAGTACCTAAAGAGATATTAATAGCAGACTTGAGCCTTGGTATGTGCGCTAAATACCGTGATCTGTAGATAGGAGTTCTAATCTAATTGCAGCCAACTTGGGGTGTGTGTGTGCGGTGCAATGTTCTGCAAACATTAATTGGCAGTGTTACTATTCTCACTATAGCTAGGTGTGTGTAGATAGAGCATTTTACATCAGCATATAGGATCAAAGCATCATTGGAATTTACTAAGCTAATGGCCCTAGGGCCCTTACAATCCTAACCAAGTTCTTACTCTTATTTACATGATCAGCACATAATAGCCCTGTCCAAGATGGATATATGCAGAACCCCTGTGGTGAAATGGTGGCCAAACAGCCAATTGTACAGATTGCATCTGAAGAGAGCCAATGAGGTGCTCTGTTTGCTGTTAGGTACAAGTCTGCTTCAAAGGTTTGTTAAAGTGTGGAAGACAGATCTCTCCCACCAGCATGTATTATTTATGTCACCTACCAGGTTAAGGTCCTTAGAGTGAGTAATCCATGTACCATTTCACTTACGGATATGCAGCATTTCCAATAAAGCAGGGTCAGACATTTCCCCATATGCAAGGCAGATATCACGTCTGAGTAGTCTATATGACACAGGCCACACTGACAGTGATTTCAAATGATCCCCATAAGACAGGATGCTGAAGATTTGAAGTTCCCTTGCGAGGAACATTTGTGTTGTGTGCACTGGCCACTGATGCTTATAAAAGTACATGACAAAATGGCTATTGCCCTCAAATATTGGCTTGCTGAGAGAAGAGTACATGGAGGTTACAACTCCTTCATTTTCAGGTGACAGTGCCTTCAGTTATGACATGAGCAAGATATAATGCCATTCTTACTGCTGGGGAGACATGGTTATCTAAGGTAAGGTGTGTGTGTGTCCAAGTCTCTCACCCCTGAGTATGTACATCAGGTGTTGCTACTGATGTGCTAGTTATGAGGAGCATAGGTGTCACAGATGGAAATTATACTACATATATTTGCATGGAGTTTAAGGCCATGAGTATGGCAACAATCGTTTGTTCATGAAGACCCTCTTATAGGATATTGACTTAATTTGGAGATTCTATGACCGCTCCCAGTTTGCAGGAAACAGCAAACCTTGTCAGCCACAAACATTCACTTTGTGCTTGTACTTTGGATAAATGGATTCCAAATAGTAGAGGATGCAGGACTGAGCCCTGTGGAACACCACTGGTTACAGATCTCCTATTGGAGGTGGATTCCCCTATTTTGACTATATGAGTTCTATCAGTGAGCCACTTAGTGGCCCCTCTAATGATATAACTGTTCATGCCTAGATGGGTGAGTTTGTCAATGATGCCTGAGCAGGGGATAGTGTCACACGGCTTAGCTAAGTTCAGGTGGTTGTATGCACAGATGTCCCCACATCCAGGTCCTTGGTGACTGCCTCATACATGTCCAGCAGGTTTAACAGGCATTATGCTCCTTTCAGAAATACAAACTGTGTAGGGTCAAGTGTTTGTAGATTACACAAATCTTTGCTGATAAGGTCCATGATGAATTGCCCCATGGCCTTACAGATATGCCCAGCCAGGCTAATAGGTCTATAGTTCCCATGGTTGGCGTCTGCACCACCTCTGTGCAAGGGAATAATAGTGGCCATTTTCCAGTCAGCTGGGACACAGCTGATAGTTACACTATGATTGCAAGGAGTTCCTAATGGTGTTAGTAATGGGTCTGTATTAGATCACCAAATGCTTAATAAAACGAACAGTGATTAATTGACCCTATCCACAAACTCTTAACAGTATGATCCAGCAACATGACTGGAACCCACTAAAAACTCTACCAGTAGACCAAGCGGTTGATTTTTTCAATACTGCTTTCTTGAATGTACTAACTATACTAGCTCCCATCAGGCAAGTCAGAACTAAAGCTAACTATGCCCCATGGCTAAACAGGACAACAAAAGCCCTGCTAAAAACCAGAGACAATGCCTGGAAAACCTGGAAAAAGAATAACACTATCAAAGACAGACAAAAATATTAAGAACTACGAAATAAAGCCAAACCCAAACAAAACTAGAAAGAAAAACTACTTCCTAGACATCCAAAGCAAACATTCCAGTAAACCCCAAAAGTTCTGGCAGGCCATCAATACACTCCTAAAACCGGCAAAACCACCACCCCATCTCCCAACAACAATTCTGATAATGATAGCATAACTTCCCGATTCAACCAGCACTTCACAGAATCTATCCTCACTTTATCTACCCAGATATCCAGCAATAGCTCTAAATCCACCCCAGCTGTAGAACAAACTAACATACCCACCTTTACAATCTCACTTGTACCAACCTCCACAGTTCGAAAACTATTCTCTAAACTAAAACCCACCACTCTTGCAGCAGATGGCCTACCCACTAATTTTCTAAAACTAGCTGCAGAGTCACTAGCCCACCCTGTCTCAATTCTTATAAACCGCTCTATACAAGAAACCTATATACCCCAACTGTGGAAAGTGTCATATATTATTCCCCTACACAAAGGCGGTAACTCCTATGAACTATCAAACTACTGACCTATTGCTATCCTATCCCCCCTTTCCAAGCTTCTGGAGAAATGTATTCACACCTAGGTAATGCACTTCTTAACCTCACATAACCTCCTCTCCCCCACACAGCATGGTTTCCGGCCAAACCATAGTACAACAACTGCTCTTCTATCCTTTGCCAATCAGATTAACCAACTCAGAAACAACAACAACTTAGTATCAGCCATATTCTTAGATCTATCAAAAGCATTTGATACGGTCTCCCATAACCTACTCTTAGACACTCTGGCAACCTTGACCTTCACCCTCTCCACTACCTCATGGTTCAAAAGCTATATCTCTGGTAGAAAACAATCAGTTAAATGGCAAGGTACACTATCACCTCTATTACCAACTATTATAGGCAGTCCTTAAGGATCAATACTGGGACCTCTGCTATTCACCATTTTCATCAACAAACTACATACTTCCACCCTGCATGCATCTCTTATACAGTACACAGATGACTCCACCCTAATCTGCTCAGCCCCATCTATAACCACTCTTCGAAAGCTTACTCAAGAATCCTTCTGCTTTGTGGAACAATGGATTACTGATATCCAACTTATCCTAAACCCCAACAAGACCAAATTACTCCTTTTCACCCCCAATTAATCCAGAACCACACCTTCTGCTTTCACCATCACCTCCAAAAATGAGACCACAATATCCCCCTTCCCCCATACTAAGCTACTCGGGGTTGAAATAGATAAGGATCTAAACTTTAATGTCCATATCTCACAAACCATCACAAAGGTACATAAGAAATTAGGAACCTTATATAAACACAAATAGTTCTTATCAGACCAAGCAAGAATTTCCCTAGCCCAAACCCACCTCCTGTCTACCCTAATGTATGCATCACCAATCCTAATTCACATAAGGAAAACAGACCTAAACAAACTAGAGTCATGTTACAATAAAATTGCAAAATTCGCAAATAACTCCATTTTTTGAAGTCATCACTGTCTTGCCCTAAAGAGACTGCGGTGGTGGTGCTGCGGTAGCATTGTCGCCTCACAGTTAGACGTTGCCATTTCGATTCTCAGTTAGAGCATATTCTGTGTGGTGGCATGTGTGAACGGGCATTCCTTCATTGAAGGTTGTGCGTTAGGCCCGGCAAGCCAGCACGTGAAACTCTACTGCCAATCATTAGTGGACCGGAGTTCCGCTGTGGCGACCCCTAACCGGGAAAAGCCGAAAGACAAATCAAACTGTCTTGCCCTAAAGCAACTACAGTGGTTAGAACTCCCTCAGCTAATTACTTATCACCAGTTAGTCCTCACTTTCAACATAGTAAGGAACCCTCAGAAAATCACAGCCCTAAACCAACTACTAGACCAATATTCAGCAAATTGCCCTCTACGCTCATCCAACAAAACCCTGCTCTGCATAACCAAAGCCAATAATACTGCAGGAAAGAGTCTTTTCTCTCACACCATTGCTAGGGAATGGAATAACCTCCCCCAAAATATCTCCTCAGCATCATCCATCTCACTTTTCAAGAAGACACTTAAGTCACACCTCTTGCATTCATGGCTCTGTCCTTGCATCACATAAAAGCTGTCCTGCTCTCCTCCAAATCTTCCACCCCTCATCTCTTCACTGCTTACCTCAGCTAATTTGTACCACTCAAATACTCCCTTCCAGGGACTACTAGCCTACAAACTATGTCTCACACTGTGATACACCTGCAGAATAGCATACATTTTATTGGTTGCATTCTTTCACCTTTTATGCTTTGTTCCACCAATAGTGACATCCAAGGCTTACTATGTATATACCAAGCTTGCTTAAGTTCAAACTGTGTACAATATATCTCCTTGACTGTATATATGCCACTGTACAGACATTTCCTGTAATTTTCTTGTTATTTGTTGTATTTGTTGTTGTGTTATGAAGCTTTACTCCCTGAGCCTCTGCTGTAAATGGACCTTGTTCCAGTCGGACTTTCCCAGTAAACAAATGTAAAATAAAAAAAATGAATAAATAAAAATGTAAGTGAAAGCTTACAATTTCGAACTGTCAGAACAGCGATTTTTTTCCTAGGGAAAAACATCGCTGTTCCAAAAAAAAAAAAAAAAATACTGTAAACATTACATTAAGTGGGGAGCTTCACCCCCCGCACCCCCCTACTTAAATATACCAACTCCGAGACCACACTACAATGCCGAAAATGGCAAAGTAACAAAACGGCCAAGCGAATTCTTTCCCAGGGAAAGAATTTGCTTAAAAGCCGTTTCAATATTTTGCCGTTTCAGGCTTTTGAGTTCGACCAAGAAGCATTAAAAAAAGCGTCTTCGGTCTTCTAATAGGGAACCGTTAGTAATCCTTGTTGGATCCCATATAGGTTGCCACCTGGGATGTTAGCAGATCCAATAGATGCTGTATTTTCCTCCTTAGAGAGGCCATTTATGACCTGCTCTTTAGATATAGAAGGTATGGGACAGGTTATATGGCTGTCATGTGGTACATGTGATGGGGACAGGGAAGTGAAATTGTTACAGAACCTATCGGTCAACAGGTTAGCTATGTCATTATAGGTAGTATTATTAACTATGAGTTCACCAACTATCTGGGCCTTTCCTTTTAGGTTACACATGTAACTACACAATACCTTGTTGTTGTCCTTCGTGGAGAAGGCTAATTTTGTTACATCCTTCCTTTTGTAGGACTTCACAACAACACTATTTGCTTGTTTAAGCTGAGGAGGATGTGCTTCCATTTTAGGGGGCTCCCTCCCTCCTACTGTTACACAGCAATGTCCACCTCTTATTGTCAAGCCTGCTAATGGCCGTTGTCCACCAGGTGGGTTTGCTGTGCCATGAGGAGCTTGTTTTGCTCCTGTCAGGTACAGCCAAGTCTATGGAGTTGTGCAGGTGTTTTATAAAGCTTTGGTGTAGAGCTCAGCATAGTTGCCTGTTCTATCTGAGGGGGGAGGTGTAGTCAAGCTATTTATACCATCCCATAGGAGGTTATAATTTGCTATGTTGAAGTTTATTATTGTATTTGCTGCAGGGGCAGGGGCAAGTGTGATACTTACTTTTAATGAGACCAATTTCTGGTCAGACCTCACCAGGGAGAACCTCATAGTGGAGATGCTATAGTGGTCACCCATATTGGTAGGCACCTGATGCAGTACGTTGGCTCCCCTTGTGGGGATGTCATGCCACTGGTCCAGGGCATTGTAGTTAAGGAAGTTGACTAACCTTTGGGCAAGTGAGTTTCAGCACGAGTAATCAACCCAGTTGGTGGGTAGTTAAAGTCACCCCAAACCATGTTGTTGTGATGTATCTTGATAAACACAAGTAGATACAAATACCCACAATGTGTGTCCTGATTCATGGAGTTGCCCCTGTAGCTGGCAATGGTTCAATTAGGTGGCCTTCCAGCAGTGAATAGCACCTGCAGTTTCTCCAGGAAATCACAATGTTTAATTAGTCTTGATGTGTATCTAACTTTAATGAACATGTACACACCACCTGCATTACCTTGCACACTTTAAGGTTGAGGTCTGAACATGTGGAAGGACGTGTAGCCTGGTATGGCTGTGGTGCTATCCACAGCCTTGAACCAGGTGTCTGAGACTACGCAAATGTCTGCATCTTCCAGGGTGGGGGACACAATCCAGTGAGTGGAGTTTCGTGTTGTAATTCCTAGTGTGTAGCAGCATAACTGTGATGTTGTGTGTAGAAGATTTTTTCTCATTGGAAATCACATAAAAGATGCACTATGGGGATGTCAACAGCCTTGGCCAGTAGATAAAATCCCAGGGGTGACAGATGAAGACCATCTCTGGCAAAGCATCAATGTCTTTTGAGCAAGTCATCCCAAGTTGACATGTAGTGGATCCCCTTACAATGACACCACATGCTAGGCAATTATTGAATTCAATCATTTTCTGTGTATTGAGTTATCATCCTAGGTGAAGGTCAAATGCAGCTGAAGGCCATGAGCATACCTGCTGAAGATACAGAGTTCATAAGCTCAGTCATGTCTCTGCATACAGTCCAGAGAAAATTAATCCAAAAAAGAAAAACACAAGCAGAGCCACAGCTCTAAAAGCTTATTCACAACTTAAGAGCTTTTCATCTATGGTATTCAGGACTTTTTCAGAATAAGTCACACTCCCACCCTATTTCCATTTATCCAGTCCAGAGAGGCATGTCTCAAGTTGTACACACCAACAGGAACTATGATGTAGTCTTAATGTTGACAGACTTGCGTGCATGTGTGGTATGAAGTATCCTGGCACCTCACAGACAGCTAACTGTGACCTTTCCCTTATGTATTCTAGTGAGAGTGACATCAGTGTGCTTCATGATTCAATCACCTAATAGTAATAGGTTTGATTTTGTGTTTTCTCTTAGGTTTGACTGGTGAGACAGTGGTGCATGAGCTATTATGTGTACTGTGTTCTGCTGAGGTATGATTATGTGTAGTGAGTTTGCATTTGGGTTTCTGAGGTGTCCAGTGTTTGTATATGTGTCTGGTAAGGAGCTCCATACATGTAGGTATGTGTGATGTGGATGTGGGTCAAGTAGAAGATGAGGTGTGCATGTTGGCAAACTGCTCATTGTCATATGTACTGATTGGTGTGTGAAACAGCATAGAATCAAGGTTTTTAATATAGTCACATCTCTCACACGCTGTGTTTGTGTGGAGGTGGACTAGAGGGGTGATGACACTTTCCACATCTCATCAGCAGTCAGCGATAATGCCATTAGCAACAGAGTCTTGCGTGTGTGTATGTCACAGCAGGCCATCATTAGGCAGTGGCCTGAAAGATGCTGGAAATATAACATGTTATCACCTTTATGTTGCTCTCCTCATGTAAGACAGCACTTGAAAGAGTACCATAACAATGTTGATTGAGTACGATGGTTTGGCAGGCATGTGTCTCTTCCATTAACCATAACCCTGTTATTAGGCATGGTTGAAAGAGCATATCTACAAATGTGACAATGTACAACTCGAGCAAAGTTAGGGTCATGCTGCTACACTCTTGAGGTTGACAGCCTCAAACACACTGTCTGTAAGCACTCCTTGCAGAGAAGATGTGGGTGTCTGTGCATGCATAGAGAACTTGTCCAACTTTGCAGTCATTATTTTATCCTTGCAAGTCTACAATGCCTGTCAAGCAAACAGACAGCAAACTGGATATTGTGTGACATGATGTGGGAACACAGAAATGTGTTCCTGTAACATAAATATACAGTATGAAATACCTTGGACATGTGGGAGGGAGAAACGTTTTGGCTAAAGGTGGTCACTCCTCTACAGTAGGCCTCAGATGCATGTCATGCAGATGCTCACCATTATGCTGTTGTAGGGCAGGTTGCATGAATTGCTGTGAAATTGTCACCTAACATGGATCACTGACACTGTGGTGCTTGTTCAAGCAACCTGGGATGTCTATGTCATGTGACATTGAACATTATATTGCAATGCTGCAGCTTTGCTCCTAATCATCATCAGGTCAGTACCCTAGTCAAATCCTATGAGCCTCAGAAGACAAGGTATAATACATGCAAAATTCAAATGATTGCTCTGGTTGCTAATCAAGGCATCTACCTGGAAAAGGGTATGTCAAGCCTACAGAGCCTTGCATGATGTGCGACAAGTGTGTGGATGAACAAAGAGGCTGTGGCCTGCTTCTCATCATGAGCTTTGTACTAACGTTTTGCTTCTAGTGAGAGGAAGACCTATAAGAGCATGGTATCCCAGGAAAGAGTGGCTGTGGTGAGACCATCCGTAGTAGTAGCAAGGCATCAGCAATTCAGGAGACTCTCCTCTTTTCAACACTCTTCACAAGGTAATTGTGTTATTTCAGTACACACTCCTTGATTGGAGCCTAAATGCAGAATAACTGTAACTGTATAAATACTCCCTCCTTACCTTCAATGGGTGTAAGTATTACTTTCACCTCCACTGATCGCCTGTGCTCTGTACAGACACAGACTCCCTGGATGACTATTTTCTTGGAAACCATGATGGAATTAAATGCAATACTGAGTTGCACACAGGACAACTAGCATGCAGTGACAAGGAGTGTCCCCAGAAGTTTCAGTAGTCTGATATTTAAAGCCATGAAAATAATTAACATGGAAATGATCAATAACAATGCAGTACATCTACAGAGACTGGATCAAGCCCAGTTTGGTTTTGTCAAGGGCAGATCATTCCTACCCTAACCACTGGACCTCATTGAGTGGTAAACAATGCAATGGATGAAGGGAAAATGACTCACTTCCCCTACCATGGCCTGACAAGGCATTTGACACTATTAGGCCATCAGGCATTGTTGACAAACTCTAGAGGTTATTTACAAACTAGTATGTCAGCCGGTGAATAGCCAAGTGGATGACAGACATTATCCGGGATGATAGCATTTGGGAGTCCACCGCTACAATGAGGCCAGTCACGAGTGGATTTCCCTCACAAATCATTCCTGGGACTACGCCTTCTAGACATTTCCTTCTCTGCAGTCATGGCCACTGTCAGTGGCCTCTGACTGACTACATTTGCAGATGATTGTAAATTAGGAGCTGTCATTGAATCCCACAATGACTCAACATTTATCCACGATGGGCTGGCACACACATTTAGTTGTTGTTAGAGCCATGGACTAATACTAAATGCCAAGGAATGCACAATACTATCTTTTGGGAAGTCATCCACCCATGGTAAATATCGAATTGTCTGCACACTTTCAATATTTGCCCCAGTAGTCAGGAAATTATGGACATAGAAAGTGATCTAGCCTTTGACGGACATGGGTCAGTAAGCTGTGGAGATTCATTCATTGTTGCACAACCTCTAGAAAAAGGTATGGCATGTAAATCCCAGAAAGTCATTGTTACACTGTATTGGGCATTCATCACACCTATCATTGAGTGCACTCAATGCTACCTTTGGTATGTACTTACACAGGCATAGCCAATAACTGTAACAGCCATGGAGGTTCCTAGTAAACTAATACACAGTGTACATAACATGTCCTATGCAGACCGTGTCTAGGCCATAACTGTGTATTCTGTCTCTTACATGCATTGGAGGGGAGTTGTATGGCTGCCATACAGAAAGGTGTCAGATCCCACTGTGTAAATCCTGTATATCCAAAAAAGGACTAGCCAGAGAATTACCTGTTCTACACACCTACACCTTGACTGTGGTATAAATAGGACATGCTGGAGAGACAGGTATGTAACACAGGCACTAAACCCTATATGTAAGAGGCTCCCCATGCATGTGAGGCACATTTCCGCTGTAACTCAAATTATGTGCAAGTTACACAATGGGATGTGGAACAAGATAATCGTAACAGGTTTAGGACAAATGTATCTAATGAACACAGGGAAAATATAGATGATTCATCTCCCATGCCACAGCTTGTAGATGTCTCAGCTCCTAAAACGCTTCTTACACTTATCAAGGGTATCACACCTTTTCAGAGATTAGAGATACATGACTAGGCTGAAAGGAGCCATTGTTCTTGTTAGCCTATTATACACATATGAACCTATGGAGCCATGCACCTATACTGTTTTACCTTTCTGAAGACATTTTTCTTCTGTGCTGATGTTCCATCCTGTGGTATGACATTGAAGGGTTTATTGTAGCTGTGTGTCCATAGGTGTGTCCTACACAATCCTGAAAATGAAATGTGAACAGTTCCATGTGACACCTTTCATTGTGTAAGTATACAGCCATTACAACATCATCCACTGTAATGTACACAAAATAATGTGGTTTACTCATTACAAATTGCAGTGTACAATAGCTGTCAGTGACCAGTACAAGTGGTGTGTCAAAGACAACAATGGATGAAACAAATACATATTAATTTAGATAGTCACCCTGTGCATCAGACACATAGCTTCATTTCCCTGCATTGAAGAGAAGGATGACAGGGATGTGGCACAGGTATCATTACTTGCACAAGGTGCTGTGTGGGGGTGCAGAAGGCCTAGGCTGACCCAATAGGTTGGCAACCATGTGTGTGGGTCAGGAAGGGAAGCAGGCAAGATGGACCATGGTGATGTGGTGTGTGTGTCTGTAGGTGACCTTAATTTGGCAGTGGTGTGTGATTGTGTGTGTGTGTGAACACAGTCAAGCTCAGTGCTAGCCCTACATGTGTGTATGTAGGACAGCTTTGAACCATGCATGGTAGAGCTAACAGGTCATCATCTCCACCCCCTGGACATGAGAACTGGCTCTGCCAGGAGGTGCAATAGAACCTCCATGTCCAAGGTCAGATGCTAGGCTATTACCTGAGGGTGACTGCTGTCTGCTGGAACCGTGTCCTCCATGGGAACACCCAGGACCATGAGCCCATGGCCTGCCATGTCTTGGTGTGGACAACATATTCCCTCTGGAGCACTGGATGTGTTGCCACTACAGGAAAGTGATTGTGCTCAGCCACATAGACTCTCAGCAGATGTAGTTGCTGATCTAGGTCCACGAGTCCAATGCTTAACTCCAATCAGATGTTCCATCACAGATGATGTGAATTCCAAGACAGATAATGCGTCAGACAACTGATCCAGGGTATCAGCAATGCGGTGGAGGCAATCACGGATGTCAGATTTCACTGCATCCATAACCCTGAGCATTCGTCTGGAGTTCCTTTTGAAACGTGCCTGTGCCTCCATGATGGCACTAAACATATACCGAGTGACACAGAATGAGACACCTGCAACAGGTGGTGGAGGGACAGCAGGCCTCCTAGGAGCACCCACCCCTATCAGTTCACCTGTGTGGAACCTCACCAACTCTTTGGCTATGGCCATTGTCGACACTCACCCCAGCCATAGTAGCCATACTCCCCTGTTCAATGTCCCCACCCTCCACCTGTCCAATATATGTGGCCTCAGGGGACTGGGCATGCATAGGCATACTAACTGTGTACAGTGATAATGAGGGCAGAAGACAGATGTAAACCTCTGTGACAGATTCAGCCTCTGGACCCCCCTGCTGTGTTGCACTTTGGGGACCATCATCATTAGAGTCTGAAGAGCCACTGACATCAGGTTGTGAAGGGGACAATGACCAACCTCCCAGGTCACCTGTGATACAAAGGGAAAAACATCAGATTAACACCTGCACTACTGTGCTATGCAATAGTATGTTGCGATCTATGTTAATCTGTATACACTGCTGTCACTACTACAGACTTGTATAATCCACAGTCTGTTATAGTAGACATGAGGACATTATTTTCTACCCATATCTGTAAGTATTTAAAAATAACAGGTCTTTAAACTAGACTATCATTAGCAAGACAAATTATGCACACTGTTGACATTCTGCAAAACTATGCACAATTTACAGGTATGGGCATCTGAAAAGTCCTGACAATACTGTGAAATCAATAAATGTGGTCACACATACAAGGCAGAGGAATGACCCTAAACTGTGCACAGTCAGGACATCTGTACATTTGTCAGACATGCAGAAAGTACGTCAATCCAGTCAGCTGGCCTAGGATGACACTTTAGCTAATACCATGAACTAAATCTACATCTCTGACAAAAATGTTTTGTCCTATTCTTGATGGTTTTGAAAAACATTTGAGGGAGAGGTAATGTAAACAGCACCGTAGTTACAGCATAATAGTGGTACTACATTCAAATATCTCCCATTTACAGTAGCTGCTATGTTAACAGGTGTGTGAGTCACAATCTCTGCATTAGCTTAGAACTGCAGCTAACTTCCTTCCCCTCACCCCATGAAACAGCTGACACCCACATAAAACTATGTACACCCTGACATGCTAAATGATACAGTATTCCAATGCTGATGCAACAAAGCATACCTGGATGCTCCTCTTGAGTGAATACGGTGGCACACACATCCACGACATATTGTTTGATGGATGCCTGGGAGCCGTCCTGTATTGCAAGGCTTGCCAGGAATTCCTCTGTGGCTGATAGAGGTTGTTCTACTGCAGGCTCACTACCAATGACCTGTTGATCCCTGACCATGTCTGCTGCTCATCTGCATGCAGAATTGATTATGTCCATGGTACTGTACTGCACCTGGTCATAAGTGTGATTCTGGTGCCCCATGGAATTTTTGTTGTGCATCAGTTCGCCCCAAAAGGCTTGCTACTCTTGCCTATTAGCCTTCCCTCTAGACAGCAGCACCTGGTAGTGTTGTTATAACTCCTCAATTATGAGGTCATTTTCAGCCTCAGTGAAAAGTGGGCAGTATCTGGTGTGCATGATATCACCTGAAATACAATAAAATGAGAACACATGCCAGGATTACATATGCGGGGGTACAGTATGTACAAATACAGCATTAAAAGAAGGCTATCAGTATTCCCTGCTTAATTACGCATTTAATATGCAGCAGTGTGCCAAACCTACAAAGGGTGTGGAACCAACTAGGATAGTAGCAATAGTTATCTACTCCTGTTTGTGCTATGACAGATACTCACATATGCTCACACACCCAAGACAGGCATCAACTTGTAGTGTGGCCCATTGCAGGAACTCCAACCCCATAACATGTGTATAAAACACAGTGCCAAACAAATAGCTGTGTAGTATTACAACTGCTAATAAAGGAAGTATTCAGGAGGCATGTACCCCTAGTTAACAAACAGCATAATACTCTCTCTCTCTCTCTCTCTATATATATATATATATATATATATAGTCTACATCCTCTGTAGGTGTTACACAGCTACAGATCTATGGCATGTAATCTGTACAGTTCTCAGAAAGGTTTACTGATGCAATCACTATTCCACCATAGTATATTAAAACATGCGCATCATGCTGGAAACAAAATGGCTACATACCTGATAGAGTACAATACTGTTCTGTTGAAAGATAGAGGTATATAATTATTGTGTCAACAAGTTCACTATGGAAAGTAACTCTCATACCCAATGGTTCCCCTATCTAGAGAGAGTTTAATTTTTTAAGATGGTTCTCATTAGCAGGTGATTGCCTCTGAACCAATCTGTGGTTCAGGAATGCTAACTGCTGATTTGCAATATAATCAGCCAATCCCATGCAACTATTCAACAAGATATAAAGCCTCAATGTAAACTCCATATCCTTTCTCCTATATTGGGGTGGAAATTACTGGGGTTTACTGGGGTAAAGATACTACATCAGCACTGAGAAAATATTTGTAGGAGCTATGTATTGCATGCAGATGTGTGCACTATAGGCTGCAGCTGATGCTACTGCTGCAGGCAATAAGCATTGTTAGACAGGCATCAGAATGTGGAGGACAAAAACACTTATGAGTAATGGTGTGACCTGTGATAGCCTTACTCTACAGCCAGACCCTGATTAAGGGGACCCATCTCTCATGAAATTGAGGTATGTGTTTAAATTATGTATGTTAGCCAAAGGTATCATTAACAGAGTCAAAGGCAACATGGTTGTTGTGTCCTACAACAAGGTAGGAGGTACATGTACCAGTATGTCTACCATTTGGACAACCCCCAAGTCATGTGTTATGTTATGGTATTCATCTGGAATGTGTATGTGTGGCAAACTTTGCTTCTTGCATGACCTCCATATGTGTATGATACTTGTGCAGCTGTGGTTGTCTGTATAATCAATAGCAAATCATTGGTGTGCTGCAGTCTGATATTACTGGGCCTCACTGGAATTATATACTTCAAAATCCTCTGTGAATGCATAGTAATGCATGACATGACACTGTGTGCATTTTCTAGTGTTGTAATAGGAATATGTTAACTGTGCTCCTGTCTGAGTTTCTATCTGTAGGCCTTTGACTTCCATCATTGAAAAAAAACAGACATTCCATCTGTACTGCTTTGGCTGGCGAAATAGGTGATGAGATAGTCATACTTATCAAAATTCATAATGGTGATGTACACATACATGTATTTTAAATGTTAGACACCACTGGATTTAAACCTAGAACCATGTGGACCAAAACGTAATGTTTTCAAATCATTTAACAGATTGCGCTACTATTCCAGCAGGTGTATTTTTAAATGTTGCAGATATAATTGCAGTTACCCGCTGTTAGATACTTCACTTACATCTATTATTATGTGTCAGGCTTTATAGTGATGTTTTCTTATAGCAGTGTCCAAGTTACACTCCCATTCTTCCATTACTCTTTTAGAAAATTTTCATGATGTGGCCCAATATGCAGCATTGCTTAAACATGCTTAATGACAGAAAATTGGCAAGTAGCATGTTTCACTTAAAACCTCTGTGTTATTTCATTGACTGTGTAGCTTGGTGGATTAATGCACTGTTATTCAGGTGCATTGGCCCTGAGGCCAAAATATGGAGTGCATGTAGTTTTTCAACATGAGTACTATGGTTTCAACTACATATATCAATATAGCACTATTTAGCATAGCTAAGTGATGCTGCACAGTGCAAGCATCAGACAAAAAATCTTTAAAGAAAAGAAAAATGGGGATATAGGACAGTGGTGAAATGGGGTGCAAGCAGGGGGAAAACATAGTGAAAGGCAGGTAGGTATGTGCAGGAATGGTGTAGGAAAGAACCATACCTATCCATTTCTTCAACAGCAACAACTGTGCACTTTAATAGTTTTTTAGTTGCATTTGGACTGTCACCCCCAGAGAAAGAGGGGTAATGACAACATAAGTGTGTTGTCAAGCCAATTAGACTAAATTACATGTGTTCAGTGGACACATCTGCAAATATCTGAATATAATGAATTATCAAAGCACCATTTCCTTTCAAAGATTTATTGTGACATGTATAAGATCATACATTTACAGACATGCATAGCTGTGTGTGCCATCAGACTGGATCCCACAAGCCGTGACTGGAAGAATAATGAGCACTTTATTTGAAAACATTAGTTATCAAAGCACCATCTCCTTTTACACTTTTTATTGCTTCATGTCAATGCAAATCTGGCATATATACACATGTATGGCTATCTAAGACTTATTTTATGTTACATGTATAACCTGTTCATTTACTGAATGCTATCTACAGCATATTTCAGGTAAAACTATCAGAACTCAAGCTTGGCCCTTAATCTGGGTATTGCACTACATTTATGTCTGCCATTTTTGGTGTATTAATTTTCATTCACATGTAACAGTTGACTGGTCTAGGACTGGAACACATAAACAGTGAATACAAGAATATTGAACACTTTTTTGAAAACATTACTTCTCAAAACACCATCTCCTTTTAAACATTATTGATAATGCTGCTGAAAATTTGGTATTTGGACATATGGATAGCTGTCCAGGACTTCTGTTAACTTACTCATATACCTTGTTCATTTACTGAGTACAGTCTACAGCATATTTCAGACAAGATGATCAGATCACAGGCATGACCCTTAATGTGTTTGAACTACATTTATTTCTGATATTTATGGGTGCATTTTTTATTCATGCACATGTGACAGTTGACGGGTGTCAGAAAAGAACAGAGAAGCAGTGAATACAGGAATAGTGAGCACTTTATTTGAAAACATTAGTTATGAAAGCACCATCACATTTTAAAAGTTATTGATTAATGTTGTTTCAAAGCTGGCATGTAGACCATGAATAGTTCTGTAAGACTTCTGTTAACATATCCAAATATCCTGTTCATTTATTGAGTGCAACCTACAGCATATTTCAGGCAATGAGTGAGCAGACTGGAACAGTGACTCTAAAACTCGGTAGACCACAACATTAACTGATATTTGAAAGCTATACTACACAGTACTGCATGCTTACTTGCTTTAACTTGCTTTACCATTTCAGGTAGTTAGGGACACATTAGTAAAGATGTAAGATGTCCCAGGTATGTCATACTTGACTGTTAAGACTGCAAACTCTTTAATTACTTTATTGTATAATTACTTTGATGTTTCTCTGCATACCCCACTCTCGCTTCATCCTGGCCAAGCTCCCTGCATGGGACCAGATGTTGTGAGTGCTCTCTTCTGCAGCTGTGGTAAGAGAAGCAAACCATTATGCATACCAGTTTTGCACAGATTCAGGTTGTCTATTTCCAAATTACTGGCAAACATACTTACATATCTGTGGGGTGTGCACATCCCTAGCTTCTTGCATGCAGGTGTCCAAGGTTACCCTCTTTCTATGTCTCAGATCATCATAGTGGTGATAACACTGTTCAGCAGTGTGGGGGGTACCAGTAGCACTGGTAAGTTCCCTGGCCAAACAATCCCAGGCGTCAGACTTACACTCTCAACCCTGGTAGTCACCCTACAGCAGCCAGGGTTCATAATTCTTAACCAGGAGTCCAACAAAACCTCTGGACTCCTGCACTCCCAACCTTTGCACATGAAAGCGCACTCCTTCACTAATAGCACCAGGCATATCCATAGCCAAGTTATAACTCCAAACAATGACATGTAATTCCCGTCTATTGGCCTTTAAATCGGAAGCATTCCCACCATTGCATATCACGCTGTAACTTTCAAAAAAACATGCCACTTAGCATCACTCAAACTCGCACAAACTATGTGTAAGCGAAGCTTTGCAACATGCTAACAGAAATACACCATTGACCTTAAGTGCTGCTTAGCATTGCACAGCTTTTCTAAATGTAACAATTTTATAATTTTAAACTAAACCGATGTTTCAGTCACCTGACACATTTTAACTGGAATATATGTAAAAAGTATGACTGCTCAAGACTCGAACCCAGTACCTACTACACTATAGGTCATGACTCAACCTATCTAGCCACTGAGATAGTGAAGTTGTATACCTTCACATATATTACAAGGTGCCTGTAAGCATAGTGCAGCTTTGCTGTGTGGGTGTGCATGTTGCTAAGTACTGCAGAATGACAATAATTGAATACATCCAGTTTCTATTTTTAGATGCCTGGTGGATGTCTGCTGTATACATATATAAGCGCATATCAACATCGCTAAGCAACACGCCACTCTGCTCAAACAAGCACAAGAAAAAAAAATAATTGAATACATTCAGTCTCTATTTTTAAATGTGTAGCAGATGTCTACTGATTATATGAGAAAAGCTAAGCATAGCTCCGCAATGCAACACACTGTGCAAACAAGCACATGAATGTAAAAAAAAAATGATATTGCAATTTCATGATGTAAAATCTGTTGTTCACATTTTGGTCCAGTTTAACAGGTTGAAAGGTACTGTGCTGTATTTACCAACTGTCCAGAATTTTTCTGGACAGTCCACATGTACAGGACAGCCTCTACAGTATTGCTTAAATGGATTCATTATCCATGTTACTGTGATCTCCCATGGTAGCATGCCATAATTAATATGTATGGTGCGCTGCCAAGGAGGAACCATGGCTGTGTATATGGGTACATTCCATGTAGGCTGTTCATGGAGCCTCCATGGATTTTATTGAATCCTGGGGCTTGTCTTTGAAGAAGACTCAATTAAATTTCATGCACATACAGGTCTATTTTTCTAATATTCCCTATCCAGGCATTATAGACACAGGAACAGAGTTTTCTGAAAATGAACTTCAACAACAGTAGCTAGCAGTCACAAATGGGAGATGAACAGAGTTAAGACCTACAGAATGGAGACATTCCTCAATGGAGGGTGGAGATGATATAGCAATTCATTATGGAACTGTATAACCAACCAGTACTGGATCACACTTTTACCCTGCACTAAGTCTTGATGTACAGATAGAACTGTCATGTGAATCATGACCATGACATTACTAAATCCCAGATCACACAGGAGCCTTAGGTAAGTCAAAGTCACCTATAATCTAACCATCAAGTAAGGTATAGAATACTATTTCTCCTAGATGGAAAACTTTGTCCATAAAGCACAGTAAACCTATTGACTATTGTGCTTTTGACCAGTGTTGATCACTTCAGAGACGATGACCAACAGATCCAGTGGAGTAGAGAGATCTACATCCTAAAGCAAACTCTAAGGTGGACAAACCTCCCTGGCTAGTCCACGGAGAGTCTTTTGTACTGCCAGGGCCTTTTAGGGCTGAAGCCTGTCATTCTCAGCTGTCAAAGAAGAACAATAATGAATTTTGGTATTTCTACCTTGAACATTTGGATGGACCATGGGATCAAAAGAAAGGCATAAAGCAACCCCCAGAAGTATGTAACAGCCAGAATTCATCTGCTACCACCACCCCATGTTCAGGTACACTGAGCAAACAAGAGGGAGGCACGTGTTACCATGAATGGAAAACAGGTATGCATCAGAGTGCCACACTTCTATAAGATTCTGAATACACACAGCTTCTGAATCATGGGCTTCAGAAGAGGCCAGGAGTTGTGGCCAAGAGTATCTGACAGCATGTTCACTTCAAAGCAGTGATAACAACTGACAAAAGGATGTCCACTGTCTGTGACCCAATGCCAGGTGAGCACTGGCTTCTCTGCAGAGGAGGTACAACCATGTTTTCCTTGGTTGTGTAGAAAACATAAAACAAACTGGTTGATTGAATGGTGAAATGGCCTTAGAAGCAGATGCATCTCCAGGGACATCAGAGCCAGGAAGACTATTCTGAGTTTCTACTGACTAATATGTCATGATTTTCCAAGAAACACCACACCCCCTTAACTCTCTGGGAGCTAAGGCAGACTCACCAGACTACTTAATAAACACACATCATCAAGTGCTGCCATGATTTCAGCTGCAAGAAAAAAAGGCCCACATAAATGTAGCTGGAATTTTCCACCATTTTAGTACCCCACAATGAGTTTACAACAGCAGTAACATATCTGTGTTAACGCAGTGGTTTCAAAGCCATGGATACCTAACAGGCCACTACAATATTTTATCCTTAGCTACGCATATGACATTCAGAAGATTGTGGTCATTATTTAACCCAGTAAATATAAATAGAATCTGTACCTGGACCCTGTGATGAATGTTCGCAGAGAACAAAGGGCAGAGGGCATGATCTCCACAACCCTGTCCAAGAGCAGGAGTGACAGACATTGGAAATCACTCAACTTTGCTTCAGTGTAGAATTCCTCAGAAGAAGATTTACTAAGGACTTTGTTTCAGGTAATAACAACCCATAAGGATTTCACCCTTAGGAGGGTTCACAGCTGGAATTCAACCTGGGAGTGCCTTGAAACGGCTAATAGAACCTATTCATCCAACTAGGAGAACACTGACAGAGCCTTTTCCTGCAAGCCTTTTGTCATGATGGTCAATAATTTGATAAAGACCATGGGTGCTGAGGAAAGCCTAAATACTTGCACTTTTTACTAGACATTCTACCAAAATAGAGTGAACAAAGTGAATCTCTATTGTGAACACCAGATGTGGATGTACCAGAAGACACCCATTAAAGCCAGTAGTCCAATGCATGCCCCCCTAGGGGCCACATGTACTGAATGCACTGTTTGAAATTGCTGGCATCTAGAAAGGGACAATACACTACCGGACTGGGATATTTTTATGCAAAACCTCTCATTCCTTGAAGGAACCAGGAAGCGCTGTAAAGAAAACCCATCTTTACTCCTTAACAGAATAGTTTTTATGGCCCTTTTGAACAACAAAATCTGACCCTGTCTCAAGTGTTTAGATGAGAATAATTGACCTGTTAATGTTTGTTGAGGACCCATAGGCTTTTAAGATGTGTCCACATTTATCCATAACTACAAACTAATGCTTGCTCATGATTGTTTTCCAAACCACAGTAAACTTGGAGAATCAACCTTCCCATTCTCCTCCTTTCTCCAGAAATAGTCCTAGACCATACCAGGACTGCTACAACCCTACCATAGAAGGCGATAACCTGATGGGGTTGCAGAATGCAAGACTGCCTGAAGGGGACTTTCTAGGGCTGTCCATGTCCAAAGCAGCAGAGGAGGAGTTGTCAGAGGGGAGATCATCGAAACCATATTCAGAGGTGAGGGCCTCTTTTCTCTACAGGAGATCACTGACATGCCCTAAACAGACTGGGCAAAAAGCCAATCTCCCATGAAGTGAGCAACTAAGTTCTTGTTTCTGAGCTGTTCTAAAACAGAAGTGAGTTTCAGCCATGACATCCTGTGTATAACCCTAAGCAATCAGCCCTGGCCAAAGCAAAATCACAGCTATGCAGCTAGAGATATGGGATATATCCCATTTAAGATACTAAGAAAGTAAACTTACAGGGTCTTACTGGAGCCCATACTCTGGAATCTCCTCCAACTGTCTTACCAAGAATAGGAAGGCAAGAATAGAAGTCAGCTAAAAACTCCAACATAGGCAGAGAAAAAGACTCTGTTAACACTAATGCAGCAGCAAAGTGGGGAATCATAGGCGCCGGAAGCTGTTGAAGACTGGGGCAGAGGGTTGAGAGGGGCACTTAGTGACCTAAAAAGGGCAATTTTTTAAAACTATTTACTACCACAGCATAGGTTCACTTAGCGGACATTTTAAGCTTAGCCAATTTCCCTTTTGGTGCTTGAATTAACATTCCCTGAATGGTCTTACCTATCCCATGGCTAATAATCGTACATTAGCCCTAGTGAGAATAACTGTGGTCATACCATTGATAATTTGAGGGGCTCCTGTAAGGGATGCAGCATGTAGGAACTGTCTCTATCCATTAGTAGCATGAAGCGCAAACTTGGAGTAAATTTTCTATTACCCATCCTTAGATCCAAGTTGCATTTGAATATGGACAGGGATGAGCTTTGTTTTACTTGAATGGATAGTCTGTAACCCCCTGCCACTCCAACAGCAGCCCCCTCTCGAGCCACTCCAGTGTTCCATTACTTGGCTATTTCTCCTCAGTTACCACAAACGCTGTTCAAAACTGTCAGCATGCACATTGTTTCCTTATTTACTTCTACAGTGATTACAGATATTGAAATAAAATAGCATGAACACTGAGCCATTTGCTAAACAAACAATAAAGTCTTGCAATGAAAACAGACTTAGCATGAGCAGTAAACGTCTCTGCCCTTGAAACTCACATTCATTGAAACGGCGTGAAAACCCACATTCATTTTGCATATGGCCAGTGGAGGACTAAGCTTACTTTTGGGTTGTTTTCAAACCATAGGCTCCTTCACATTTTTAGGGCCATGCATACATGTATGAGTTCTTTGATTCACCTTCCTGATTGTATTAAATTATATTCTTTGTATAATACAGCACCTCTTGTTCGAATGTGTTTTAAATTTGTAGTTTTGAACAGTCTTCTAGTAAGCAATGAAACAAAATGTATGAACCAATAATGACTAAACTACCCATTGCAGAAAATTTCAACCATAAAAGGCCATTCAAACTTCTGTCATTACAATCCACCAATATCAGTAAATATACAAAATCTCTGCAGACATTAAGTCATCTAAATAATTCCACATTAAATGGATTTTTAACTAATGAACAGGTTGCTGCTAGGAAACAACTTTATGTTTCATTGTTTCATCTACAAATAAAGTGCCTGTTGCCCTTGAAGAATAAATTGCCTATGTCACATTAACAAATGATAAGCTAGTAATATTGCAATAGGGAATGGATGTCAAACTGATAACAGGTTCACAGTTACTAGGTAACTCCTCCAAAGGAGGGCATTCACAGGACTGCAGCATCCACTCCCTTTAAAGTACAACACAGTTACAGTATCAGCAATCCATCTGCATTCTCTGGGAGTAGAACCTATAGCCTTCTGCATCAAAAGTAAGGCCACTACCTGTTGTGCTACTAAATGCAAACAGACTTGCAATAAGCAGCACTAAACTTCTGTTCCCCTGAAGCTCTCAGCTCCTTAAAAAATGTTTGATTTAATGTTTGCCTACCAGGAAAGTCTGACATGGAACAAGCCAATTTTCAGCAGAGGCCCAGGGAGAAATACTCCAGATGCATGTCTTTGTAACATGGGAGAAAACCCACATGAAGGACATACAGACTCTGCACAGAAGGCACCCCAGCCTAAAATCAAACCAATGAACCTCTTGCTGTAAAGCAACAACACTACCACTGCACCAGCCAATTGACACAACTAAAAACCTCAATTTCACAGAAGAAGGAATCTGGAAAAAAGCCAAAATTTTGGGGGAAGGGCAAAGGTCCCAAATCAGGGACACATTTTAAATATTACTTGTATAATCTTAGAAAGTTGCTGAAATAGTGTTTTTTGTTACCTATGTCTTTCCAAAAAAGATAGGAACACTGAAACTTAAAGGGCTATCATTATTTAGTGAATTCCGTTATCACTAATTTGCCACAAAACCACAAATTTTAAGAGGAACAGACCAATGTATGTGAAAATCTAGAGCTATGGACACTGAGGTGGCATGAGTAGAGAATGCAGGCTGTTGTACCTAAGGCTCAGGGTTTGAGCCTAGGCAATCCTAATCACTAGCTATAAGTAACTGGGGCATTTTACACATTTGCCACAAAACCACAAATTTTAAGAGGAACAGACCAATGTATGTTTAAATTAAGACTCAGGGTTTGAGCCTAGGCAATCCTACCTATCAGTTATAAGTAATTGGGGCATTTCACACACACACACACACACACACACACACACACACACACACACACACACACACACACACACACTCTCTCTCTCTCTCTCTAAAGCAGCTCAAATGTAATGCCTTCAGTAAATGTTACTGTTAAGTAAAGCAGTCATTAATCAGTAAATGCCTTCACACACACACACACACTCACTCACTCTCTAAAGCAGCTCAAATGTAATGCCTTCAGGAAATATTACTGTCAAGTAAAGCAGCCATTAATCAGTAAGTAAATGCCTTCACACATGTAGCTTTCACGCACTCTCTAAAGCAACTCAAATGTAATGCCTTCAGTAAATGTTACTGTCAAGTAAAGCAGCTATTAATCAGTAAATGCCTTCACACACACAGCTCTTCAGTAATTGTTAATTAGTAAATGTAATGCCAGTGCAAAATGTTCTGTTAAGTAAAGCAGCAGCAGCTGGTAAATGTAATGCCTTCTGTTCAAACACACACCTTCAGTTACCAGCTCAAAAAAGTTCTGTTTAAGTAAAACAGCCAGCAACTCAAATGTGATGCAGCCGTTAATCCGTAAATATACATGCAGCTCTTCAGTAAAGCAGCCATTAATAAGTAAATGTAATGCCAGTTCAAAACATTCTGTTAAGTATACCAGCAGCTTGTAAAAGTAATGGCTTCTGTTCACATACACACACACACACACACACACACACACACACACACACACCCCTTCAGTTACCAGTTCAAACAAGTTCTGTTAAGTAAAGAAGCCAGCAACTCAAATGTGATGCAGCTGTTAATCCATAAATGTACACGCAGCTCTTCAATAAAGCAACCGTTAATAAGTAAATGTAATTCTCCAATGGGCCTCCACTAATATTAACCTAGAGACCTACATTCTAAGTGATGTTAAGTTAGACTGGAATAAAATTAACAACTAAAATCCCACCATATCTGTCAGTCTCTTCAACTTTACTCAATTTATCAAGTTTATCACCAGACCCAACAAAATCAATCTTCCAGGATCCACTCTGAACTGGATCCTAACTACCCACCCTATCAACATATTAGACTCCGGCATCCTCCCTGACTCTATTAGTGACCACCTGCCTGCCTTTATCCTCTGAGCAATCCATTCCTCCCCTCACCAGCACCAGTATAAACATAGGTTCATAGGTTCATAGGTAGGTACTAGGCTATCGGCCCTGGGGCCTATACAAGCCCAGCCAAAAAGGTACCCTGGCTTTTGCCACCCAAGAAAATTATTTTCCTGTGCCACTGTCCAGCAGAGCCACAGAGGTGATCCCCGGGGTGAATTTCCTATTTTCCATCCAATCATCAAGATTTTTCTTGAAGAGTGTTAATGAGGAGCTTTATTTGATATAGATACGTAGTTTGTTCCAGAGTATGGGAAGTCTCTGGGACAGGAATATATCCCTCCAGCATGTTCTGTTTATTATGGTGACAAGGTATAAGTCCCTGGAGCATGTTCAACAGCTCTGGGTTTGACATAGCTTTGTATGTTAGGCAGAGATCACCTCTGAGTAGGCAATATGCGACGGAGTAAAGCTGGAGTTTTTTGAGACAGTCTGCGTAGGGCATCTGTTTGAGGCTGGTAATCCTCTTTGTGAGGTATTTCTGTGGCCTTTCCAGTTGTTGTAGATGTCTTGTGATGTACATACCAAAAGGGGCACTGTACTCTATAATGGGTCTAATGAGTGATGAGTAGAGGGGAACAATGACTTCTTTTTTTCTGGATGAGAAGCCTTTTGTGATGAGGTGTGCCATGTAGAAGGATTTCCTGACTACTGTGGCGATGTGATTATCAAAGGAGAGACTACTGTCCACCTGTGTCCCAAGGTCTCTTATCACACTTTCGGTGTTAAGTATACTACCGTCTATGTTGTAGTTCATGGGTACAGAGTTTTTACCAAAGGGGATGACAATGCACTTTTTGGTATTGAGCTTGAGGCCATGGCTTTGACACCAGGCATCTGTCTCAATGAGGCCCTTTTGCAGGATGTCCACATAGTTAGGAGTTTTGATTATGGCTCCTAGTTTGCAGTCATCTGCGAATTTCATTAGCCAAAGATCTTCTGTGTTAGCCTGTACTTCAGAAAAGTAGATACCAAACAGGAGAGGACCCAGGACTGAACCCTGTGGTACTCCTCTTGTCACTGGTCTGAAGTCGGATTTCGAGTCTGCTACTTTCACAGTGTGGGCTCTGTCAGTGAGCCAGTTGGCAGCCCATCTTGTGACATAGGGATTTATACCTAGTTTAGTGAGTTTATCTATAATTCCAGAGTGGGGGATGGTGTCAAAAGCCTTGGCAAGCTCTAGATAGGCTGTTTAAACCAACTTACCCTTGTCTACGGCTTTGGTGACTGCTTCAAAGAAGTCTATCAGGTTTAGGAGACATGATCTGCCTTTTACAAACCCGAACTGGGTGAGGTCCAGAGTTTGGGAATTACCAATGACTTTGTTTATAAGTTCCATGATGATACATTCCATGGCCTTGCTGACTAGGCTCGTCAGGCTAATGGGGCAGTAGTTCCTGGGGTCCATGGTGGCTCCCCCCTTGTGGAGTGGGATAACCGTCGCTGTGCACCATTCAGCTGGCACAAAGCCTGAGGTGAGGCTATGATTGAAAATGGTGCTTAGGTGGGGTGCCAGCTCATTCTGTAGTTCATGTACAATGCAGCCTGGGATGGTCCCATGAATGCTGTGATCTAAGCTTTGGAGAGTGTGGTTTTTACCTGTGCAGTCGTGATTATAGGAACCTTGCATTCTTCTGGTATAGAGATGGGCTCTTTAGGGGGTGAGAGAGGAATAAAGTTAGCACTGAACCTATTTTCCAGGATGTTGGCAATATCAGTTGGGTCTGTATATTTAGTGCCATTGTGCTGTAAATCAGAACAGATCTGAGTGTTGCCATTGAGATTCTTGACATAGCTATAGAATGCTGTGTGGTTGTCTTTAGAATCAGTGGTGATTTTGTTTTCATAACTAGCTTTGGAGGATTTTATCAGGGATCGCAGCTTCTTACTGAGGCTGACCAGGGAGCTCCTCCACTCATGGGATTTTACTCTCTTTTGCAACAGTTTCTTCCATCTGTTGTACAGTTTGTTTATGGCAGGGGACCACCAGAATGGCTTCCTTTTTTTGGAGGATAGCATTTTGGTTCTGTTTGGGATAGCACGATCCATGCACTCATGTAAGTGCTTATAAAGTGCAGTTTTGTAGGATTCAGTAGTCATAACTGTATTGTCCATCTGCATGGGTGTCATGAAGTTCACCACTTCTGTCTTAAGAAGCATGAAGTTGGCTTTGGAGAATTTTTTTACCATGGTTTCCTTAATGGGGGGTGGGGGCAGGATGTGGATATCTAGGGTAATTAGCTTATGGTCAGATTGGACCAATGAGGCATTGCCTTCAGGTGTGGAACACTGGTCACTCATGTTGGTAATGACTAGATCTAGGATATTGTTGTCCCTGGTGGGGGTGTGGATAAGTTGATCCAGGGCATTGGAGTTTAGGAATTCCAGAAAGCATTGAGTGAAGGAGTTGCTACATGAGCAGTTTTCCCAGTTAATGATGGGGTAGTTGAAATCGCCCATTATTAGGGTGTTTGTTTCAACCCTAATATTTTCCAGTACATCAAGAAAAGAGGAGTGGGAATCCTGGGGCTTGGTGGGTGATCTGTAGCCAGCTACAATTTGGATTGCAGTTTTGCCAGAGTTAGTTGCCCTTGGATAACTTTGGCTGCATTATGCTGAGCAACTAGCCTGGAGGTGTGGATATTCTTAATGAATATGGACACACCTCCGCCTTTGGTATTCCAGTCCAGGTTACATGGCCGAAAAGTGTGGTATGAGTTATAGCCTGGTAGTGCAAGGCTGCTCTCTGGAGCCTTGAACCAGGTCTCAGTCACTGCACAGATATCGATGTTCTCCATTTTAAGGAGTGCCTCGAATTAGTGCATTTTGAGATTTAGACTTCTAGCATTGAGTAGCATCACCCTCAGTTTTTGCTTGCCTGTTCCAGTTACGGTGGTGAATTTGTCATTTGAACCTTGCCTAAAAAAGGCACTATAGGGGCAGAAAAACCTTAGCCAATATCCAGAATCCCAGGGGTGACAGGTGCAGGCCATCTCTGGCAAAGCATCGTGGTCTGTTGACCATGTCATCCCAGGCAGACAGATACTGGATCCCTTTAGAATGGCACCAGAAGCTTAGCCAATTGTTGAAGTCAATCATTTGTCCTTGTACTGTGGCATCATTCTGGGTGATGGCAGAATGCTACTCAGGGCTAGGGTCATACCTCCCTGGTCTACAAGATTGGAGAGCTCTTCCATGTCTCTTTTCATGTAGTTCAGGGAGGTACGTCTCAGGTAATTCACACCAATATGGACAATGACAGAGTCATATTTGTACTTGTTCTGGAGTGACCTGAGTGCGTGGATTATGTGGCGAATCCTGGCACCCGACAGGCAGCTGACAGTAACCTTCTCCTTGTTTAGCCTGGTGAGTGGGACATCAGTGTGCCTCACTATAGAGTCACCTATGACTAGTGTGTTGGGTACGTTGTTTTGCCTTATTGGCTGTGGTTGAGTGGCACACTGAGTCTGCGGGCTTTGTGTCATTTGGGTTGTGTTGGGAGCTGCAGGTTGCTTGCATTTCTGCTTTGGAGGTCTCTGTTGCTTGAGCAGATTCATATTGAGAGCCTCCACGAATGTTTTTATGTTTCTATGTGTGGATTTTAGTGGTGTAGATTTAGTGAGACTATGTGATGAGTGTGGTGTGGTGCAAGTGTTTACCTTCTCCTCTTAACTGTCAAGTTCAGTCTTGATTGGAGAGAACTTTACCAACAGTTTGGCTAGATAAGTGCATCTCTCACAGGTTGTAGTATTGGGTGATAGGAGGAGAGGGTTGTCTGTGTACATGAGGCAATTTCTACATTGCCCAAAGATGCCTAGATTCATTAGATAGACAGGAGAGAACACTGGGAGCTGACCCTTGGACATGCCTGAATAAAAAATTATTTTCCTCTAGATAAGTGAGGAAAGTTAGTACAAGAGCTAATGGGGAGGGCATCACACACCCCATTAGCATCTTAATCAACAGATCCAGACTAGAATCTTATGTCCCCAACATACTCATAACCTTACAAACTTCAACCCTTCAATCTTCTCTAACACCCTCAAACAAACTAACTGGAACTATCTAAAAACACTCCCTCTAGACAACGCCGTTGATTATTTCAAGTCCATCTTCCTAAATATACTTAATACCCGAGACCCTCCATGATCTATTCGAGTCAAGCCCAACCCCACTCCATGGTTAACCAAAGAAACCATAAAACGTATGCTACAACGTGATAAATGCTGGAAACTTTCTCAGCACAATAAATATCCTGAAACCCTCCTTAAATATAAGCAACTCTGCAACCTCACCAAAAGACATATAATCAAGGATAAACAATCATACTATATGAAACTCCAAACCAACCACTCCAAAAACCCCAAACAATTCTTGAACTCCATAAACTCACTCCTTCACCCAGGCACCAAAATCAACCCTTGCCCTGATACTACTAAGACTGATCCAGAAATTGCCACTCTGTTCAACTCCTTCTTTATTAAATCTATAGCTGAACTAACTAAATCCTTCCCAATTACTCCACCCTCACAAGTCAGTCACTCCACCCCAGCCTCTCAACCCAACCCACCCCACCTTTGAACTTAAACCAATTTTAACCTCCTACATAAAAAAAAACTCCTCAGCAAGCTAAAACTCTGCTCCAATGCCCCAGAAAACATTCACTCTAAATTCTTAAAAATTGCTGCAGATGGCATCACCCTCCCCATTAGCATCTTAATCAACAGATCCATACTAGAATCTTATGTCCCCAAGCTATGGCATGCTTCCTTTATACATCCGCTCCACAAAGGTGGTAAAAATATCAATACCTCAAACTTTCGCTCCATAGCCATACTCTCCCCTGTATCAAAAATACAGAAAAAATGCATACACACCCAACTAATGCCTTTCCAAAACACAAACCATCTAATCTCTCAAACCCAACATGGCTTCCACCCCGGCCATAGCACTATTATTGCTCTCCTCTCATTCTTAGACATAGTCAACAATGCCCGTGACTCTGGAAAAATCATTTCTACAGTATTATTAGACCTCTCCAAAGCTTTCGACACTATCTCCCATACCCATCTTCTCAACCACCTTACTAATCTAAACCTTTCTCTCAAGTCCCTGTCCTGGTTTTCATGTTACCTATCTGATAGATTTCAAGCTGTAAAATGGAAGAAAGGCACCTCATACTTTCTCCCCACTCCTTCTGGAGTTCCCCAAGGATCTATTCTTGGCCCAATACTTTTTAACATCTTCGTCAATGATTTCCACTCAGCCATCCCAAACACAAAAATACTACAATATGCTGACGACTCCACTTTAATCTGCTGTGCCACCACCCTCCTAGAACTTCAGTCATAGACACAAACCGCCTTCTCTGCCACTGAGTACTGGATGTTGCAAAACCATCTATCTCTAAATGCTAACAAATCCAAAATACTACTCTTCACTCCCTCAAAATCCTCCCCACTTGATAAGGATTATTTCCAAATTAGAAGTCACAGCAATTCTACTATAGAAATAGTTCCCTATGCCAAACTGCTTGGGGTCACCATAGATGAACACCTGAAATTTGACACACATATTCAACTAAACATCAAGAAAACACATCAAAAACTTGGCCTACTATACAGAAACATCCACTATCTCACTCCTACTAGACAAACCCTTGCCACTACCTACCTTTTCCCCTCTCTATTGTATGGTGCACCTATACTAACTAACTTATCTGCCCTCATCTCTTCCAAAATGGAAAGTTGTTACAATAAAATCTTTAAATTTGCCATAAAAGCCAAACGCTCATCCCACCATTGCTTTGCCCTCCACTTACTTAACTGGCTAGAACTTCCAACCATCTCAACTACCTCCAACTTATTACTGTCCATAGGCTATTATTTAACCCTACTCTATGCCCTGCTCTCTCCAAAATCCTACAACCTTACACCCTTAACAGGCCACTTAGATCTTCCCACCTAAACCTTATCTCAGTCTACAAACCAATCCGCCCTGCTGGACGTCTCCTCTTGTCTTTCTCCCTAGCCAAAAAATGGAACTCTCTCCCTCCTTCTCTACGTACTCTTGACAATATTGACTACTTCAAATCACATCTTCTTTCCTACTTTTTCTCTAACTGGAAATGCAATTGCACCTTACCCACCTAGCCTTCTTCTCTCTACATTCTAAATCATATTTTCCCTACTTCCCCTTTCCCTACTACTTAACTCCTCCAGAAATGACTCACTCTTCAGTGTTATCTCACATACTTTTTGTATATATTGTACATAGTTTGCTCCCCCTGTTCTCCTTTCCCTATCATTTCTACCTATTCTGCCATAATTATCCAAACAAGACACATTTTCTATACAACTATTGGAAATGTTTCCCTCTCAACACATGACTTATATGCAAAGTTACCAATGTACCAGTTAATGTCTTTGATTTTTAATGTATCTGCACCTTCAATATTAACTGAAACTTGCTTACCTTATGTACCAGTTAATGTCTTTGATTTTAATGTATCTGCACCCTCAATATTAACTGTAACTTGCTTACCTTATGTACCAGTTAATGTCTTTGATTGTAATGTATCTGCACCCTCAATATTAACTGTAACTTGCTTACCTTATGTATTTGCATCTTGAAGAGTACTTTAATCTGAATATCTAATGTTTACTATGTGATGTGGAGCTTTACCAACGTACTAGTTCATGTCTGAATCATGAAATGTAACTTTAATCTAAATTTTAATGTCTACTAGGTAATGAGGAGCTTTACCAATTTACCACTTCATGTCTCTGATTTATAATGTATCTATACCCTCTATATTAACTGCATTTTGCTTATCTTATGTATCTGCATCCTGAGTTGTTACTTTAATATGAAAATCTAATTTCTATTATGTAATGTTGGAGCTTTTCTCCCTGGGCCTCCACTGAAAACGGGCCATCAAACTGAAATAAATAAATAATAAATAAATAATGCCAGTTCAAAACATTCTGTTAAGTAAACCAGCAGCTTGTAAAAGTAATGGCTTCTGTTCACACAAACACCCCTTCAGTTACCAGTTCAAACAAGTTCTGTTAAGTAAAGCAGCTAGCAACTCAAATGTAATGCAGTAAATTAATGTACACGCAGCTCTTCAGTAAAGCAGCCGTTAATCAGTAAATGTAATGCCTTCCATTCACACACACACACACACACACACACACACACACACACACACACACACACACACACACACACACACACACACACACATCAGCAAATATAATCAGTGAAACCAGCAGCTAAGCTAATGAAATAATGATGGAGCTAAGCTAATATACATAAATCGGAGCACATACACACCCTAATATAAGTATACAAAATCAGTAAAGCTTCAGCAAATAATGAAATAAATTTACACACCGGA